>NC_069507.1:286489413-286494413 GCF_027579735.1 Bombina bombina | reverse complement strand
ACATACATAATCATAAACACACAGATAACACTGATACACATATGCATACTCATACACACACACAGATAACACTGATACACATATGCATACTCATACACACATACATAATCATAAACACACAGATAACACTGATACACATATGCATACTCATACACACACTCATGAACACACAGATAACACTGATACACATATACATACTCATACACACATACATAATCATAAACACACAGATAACACTGATACACATATGCATACTCATACACACACAGATAACACTGATACACATATGCATACTCATACACACATACATAATCATAAACACACAGATAACACTGATACACATATGCATACTCATACACACACACAGATAACACTGATACACATATGCATACTCACATACACACATACTCATGAACACACAGATAACACTGATACACATACATACTGATACACATAAACATACTGATACACATATACATAATCATAAACACACAGATACTCATGAACACACAGATAACACTGATACACATATACATACTCATACACACATACATACTCATGAACACACAGATAACACTGATACACATATACATACTCATACACACATACATACTCATGAACACACAGATAACACTGATACACATATACATACTCATACACACATACATACTCATGAACACACAGATAACACTGATACACATATGCATACTCATGAACACACAGATAACACTGATACACATATACATACTCATACACACATACATACATACTCATGAACACACAGATAACACTGATACACATATACATACTCATACACACATACATACATACTCATGAACACACAGATAACACTGATACACATATACATACTCATACACACATACATAATCATAAACACACAGATAAAACTGATAGGAGACTTCTATCTGACATGTTCCAGATCGGATATAATTGCTGGATGCAAAGTTCCAGCCTGCCTGATTAGCACCACTGGGTGCAAAACTCTTCCATACAAGGGAACGGAACAAAGATTCAGGAGCATATCAAATGGAGCCGTACAAGGGAACGGAACAAAGATTCAGGAGCATATCAAACGGAGCCGTACAAGGGAACGGAACAAAGATTCAGGAGCATATCAAACGGAGCCGTACAAGGGAACGGAACAAAGATTCAGGAGCATATCAAACTGAGCCGTACAAGGGAACGGAACAAAGATTCAGGAGCATATCAAACACAGCCGTACAAGGGAACAGAACACAGATTCAGGAGCATATCAAACTGAGCTGTACAAGGGAACGGAACAGAGATTCAGGAGCATATCAAACACAGCCGTACAAGGGAACGGAACAAAGATTCAGGAGCATATCAAATGGAGCCGTACAAGGGAACGGAACAAAGATTCAGGAGCATATCAAACACAGCCGTACAAGGGAACGGAACACAGATTCAGGAGCATATCAAACTGAGCTGTACAAGGGAACGGAACAGAGATTCAGGAGCATATCAAACACAGCTGTACAAGGGAACGGAACAAAGATTCAGGAGCATATCAAACGGAGCCATACAAGGGAACGGAACAAAGATACAGGAGCATATCAAACACAGCCGTACAAGGGAACGGAAAAAAGATTCAGGAGCATATCAAACAGAGCCATACAAGGGAACGGAACAAAGATTCAGGAGCATATCAAACGGAGCCGTACAAGGGAACGGAACATACATTCAGGAGCATATCAAACACAGCCGTACAAGGGAACGGAACAAAGATTCAGGAGCATATCAAACACAGCCATACAAGGGAACGGAACACAGATTCAGGAGCATATCAAATGGAGCCGTACAAGGGAACGGAACAAAGATTCAGGAGCATATCAAACGGAGCCGTACAAGGGAACGGAACAGATTCAGGAGCATATCAAACACAGCCATACAAGGGAACGGAACACAGATTCAGGAGCATATCAAATGGAGCCGTACAAGGGAACGGAACAAAGATTCAGGAGCATATCGAACGGAACAAAGATTCAGGAGCATATCAAACGGAGCCGTACAAGGGAACGGAACAAAGATTCAGGAGCATATCAAACGGAGCCGTACAAGGGAACGGAACAAAGATTCAGGAGCATATCAAATGGAGCCGTACAAGGGAATGGAACACAGATTCAGGAGCTGTAAGATATATCTCTAATTTATCTGTTTTAAAATATGCAATACCAGTTTTGTAGCTCTGATGAAAACTTAACCCAAAAATAATGGTATGAATGGGTTAATGAACAGAGCGAGATTAATTAGAGAATAAATGGATCAGCTACAAGATTGAGCTAGAAATATACTTGAAGCTCAGTAAGTAGCAAATATAACAGCTTAGAATGTGCCTGCAATTTGGTATGTAAAGAGTTAATCTTCCTGCATGTTCTAAATCAAAACAGCTGAATAGTTTTTAAGTGCATGTAAAAATATCCACAGTCAGCATTTGTATAGATTATAATTCTGTTACTTAATATAAGGTAGGTGTAAAAAGAGATACTTGCGCTCTGATGATTGCAGGTCAAGATCTGACCTTTAACTTGACACAATGAAAACAAGCACAAAATGAATACTATTTTGTATAGGCAAACTGCAGCTTCTTGCCAGACTGGAACACTGATAGTGGGGATCAGCAGTGAAGCAGAAGACAGCTACGTTGGTAGACCTGAAGTGAGTAGCTAGAGGTGATCCTGAATACAAAACCGGAACTTGCAGGTAGTGGATTGCAGGAACTGGAGGCAAGCTAAGTTTTGCTTGCAAAAATAAGAAGTCAGAGAAATAATGCAGCAACAGTTAAGTTCCTGAAAACAAAAGTAAAGAGCTATCCTTTCATTGAGTATTCTAACTTGAAGACAGGAAATGACTTCAATATTCAGGCAATGTGCTAGGGAAACCCCGGATGATTTATAGCAGGAAAAAGTGGGTGGAGGATAACTGGATAGTTCTTAAAGGTGTATTACAAGTGCATATCAAACTGAGCCGTACAAGGGAATAGAACACAGATTCAGGAGCATATCAAACAGAGCCATACAAGGGAACGTAACACAGATTCAAGAGCATATCAAACCGAGCCGTACAAGGGAACGGAACAAAGATTCAGGAGCATATCAAACGCAGCCGTACAAGGGAATAGAACAAAGATTCAGGAGCATATCAAACGGAGCCGTACAAGGGAATGGAACAAAGATACAGGAGCATATGAAACGGCGCCGTACAAGGGAACGGAACAAAGATACAGGAGCATATCAAACAGAGCCATACAAGGGAACGTAACAAAGATTCAGGAGCATATCAAACTGAGCCGTACAAGGGAACGGAACACAGATTCAGGAGCATATCAAACTGAGCCGTACAAGGGAACGGAACACAGATTCAGGAGCATATGAAACGGCGCCGTACAAGGGAACGGAACAGAGATTCAGGAGCATATCAAACTGAGCCGTACAAGGGAATAGAACACAGATTCAAGAGCATATCAAACCGAGCCGTACAAGGGAACGGAACAAAGATTCAGGAGCATATCAAACGCAGCCGTACAAGGGAATAGAACAAAGATTCAGGAGCATATCAAACGGAGCCGTACAAGGGAATAGAACACAGATTCAGGAGCATATCAAACGGAGCCGTACAAGGGAACGGAACAAAGATTCAGGAGCATATCAAACGCAGCCGTACAAGGGAATAGAACAAAGATTCAGGAGCATATCAAACGGAGCTGTACAAGGGAACGGAACAAAGATTCAGGAGCATATCAAACGGAGCTGTACAAGGGAATAGAACACAGATTCAGGAGCATATCAAACGGAGCTGTACAAGGGAACGGAACAAAGATTCAGGAGCATATCAAACTGAGCCGTACAAGGGAATAGAACAAAGATTCAGGAACATATCAAACTGAGCCGTACAAGGGAATAGAACACAGATTCAGGAGCATATCAAACAGAGCCGTACAAGGGAATAGAACAAAGATTCAGGAGCATATCAAACTGAGCCGTACAAGGGAACGGAACAAAGATTCAGGAGCATATCAAACGGAGCTGTACAAGGGAACGGAACAAAGATTCAGGAGCATATCAAACGGAGCTGTACAAGGGAACGGAACAAAGATTCAGGAGCATATCAAACTGAGCCGTACAAGGGAACAGAACAAAGATTCAGGAGCATATCAAACTGAGCCGTACAAGGGAACGGAACAAAGATTCAGGAGCATATCAAACGGAGCTGTACTAGGGAACGGAACAAAGATTCAGGAGCATATCAGACGGAGCCATACAAGGGAATGGAACAAAGATTCAGGAGCATATCAAACGGAGCCGTACAAGGGAACGGAACAAAGATTCAGGAGCATATCAAACGGAGCTGTACAAGGGAACGGAACAGAGATTCAGGAGCATATCAAACACAGCCGTACAAGGGAATAGAACAAAGATTCAGGAGCATATCAAACAGAGCCGTACAAGGGAACGGAACAAAGATTCAGGAGCATATCAAACGGAGCTGTACAAGGGAACGGAACAAAGATTCAGGAGCATATCAGACGGAGCCATACAAGGGAATGGAACAAAGATTCAGGAGCATATCAAACGGAGCTGTACAAGGGAACGGAACAAAGATTCAGGAGCATATCAAACGGAGCCGTACAAGGGAACGGAACAAAGATTCAGGAGCATATCAAACTGAGCCGTACAAGGGAACGGAACAAAGATTCAGGAGCATATCAAACTGAGCCGTACAAGGGAACGGAACAAAGATTCAGGAGCATATCAAACGGAGCTGTACTAGGGAACGGAAAAAAGATTCAGGAGCATATCAGACGGAGCCATACAAGGGAACGGAACAAAGATTCAGGAGCATATCAAACGGAGCCGTACAAGGGAACGGAACAAAGATTCAGGAGCATATCAAACGGAGCCGTACAAGGGAACGGAACAAAGATTCAGGAGCATATCAAACGGAGCTGTACAAGGGAACGG
>NC_069507.1:286249555-286380753 GCF_027579735.1 Bombina bombina | reverse complement strand
ACACTGTGTACATATACATGTGTCTGTATCTTATATCTGTAGGTATAATCAGAGCTCATTACTTTATCACATTGTGTATGTATACATGTGTCTGTATCTTATATCTGTAGGTATAATCAGATCTCATTACTGTATCACACTGTGTACATATACATGTGTCTGTATCTTATATCTGTAGGTATAATCAGATCTCATTACTGTATCACATTGTGTACATATACATGTGTCTTTATCTTATATCTGTAGGTATAATCAGATCTCATTACTGTATCACATTGTGTACATATACATGTGTCTTTATCTTATATCTGTAGGTATAATCAGATCTCATTACTGTATCACATTGTATACATATACATGTGTCTTTATCTTATATCTGTAGGTATAATCAGATCTCATTACTGTATCACACTGTGTACATATACATGTGTCTGTATCTTATATCTGTAGGTATAATCAGATCTCATTACTTTATCACACTGTGTACATATACATGTGTCTGTATCTTATATCTGTAGGTGTAATCAGATCTCATTACTGTATCACATTGTGTACATATACATGTGTCTTTAACCCCTTAATGACCACAGCACTTTTCCATTTTCTGTCCGTTTGGGACCAAGGCTATTTTTACATTTTTGCTGTGTTTAGCTGTAATTTTCTTCTTACTCATTTACTGTACCCACACATATTATATACCGTTTTTCTCGCCACTAAATGGACTTTCTAAAGATACCATTATTTTCATCATATCTTATAATTTACTATAAAAAAAATTATAAAATATGAGGAAAAATGGAAAAAAACACACTTTTTCTAACTTTGACCCCCAAAATCTGTTACATATCTACAACCACCAAAAAACACCCATGCTAAATAGTTTCTAAATTTTGTCCTGAGTTTAGAAATACCAAATGTTTACATGTTCTTTGCTTTTTTTGCAAGTTATAGGGCCATAAATACAAGTAGCACTTTGCTATTTCCAAACCACTTTTTTCCAAAATTAGCGCTAGTTACATTAGAACACTAATATCTTTCAGGAATCCCTGAATATCCCTTGACATGTAAATATTTTTTTTTAGTAGACATCCCAAAGTATTGATCTAGGCCAATTTTGGTATATTTCATACCACCATTTCACCGCCAAATGCGATCAAATACAAAAAATCGTTCACTTTTTCACAAATTTTTTCACAAACTTTCGGTTTCTCACTGAAATTATTTACAAACAACTTGTGCAATTATGGCATAAATGGTTGTAAATTCTTCTCTGGGATCCCCTTTGTTCAGAAATAGCAGACATATATGGCTTTGGCATTGCTTTTTGGTAATTAGAAGGCCGCTAAATGCCACTGCGCACCACAAGTGTATTATGCCCAGCAGTTAAGGGGTTAATTAGGGAGCTTTTAGGGAGCTTGTAGGGTTAATTTTAGCTTTAGTGTAGTGTAGTAGACAACCCCAAGTATTGATCTAGGCACATTTTGGTATATTTCATGCCACCATTTCACCGCCAAATGCGATCAAATTGAAAAAAAAAGTTAAATTTTTCACAATTTTAGGTTTCTCACTGAAATAATTTACAAACAGCTTGTGGAATTATGGCACAAATGGTTGTAAATACTTGTCTGGGATCCCCTTTATTCAGAAATAGCAGACATATATGACTTTGGCGTTGCTTTCTGGTAATTAGAAGGCCGCTAAATCCTGCTGCGCCTCACACGTGTATTATGGCTAGCAGTGAAGGGGTTAATTAGGGAGTTTGTAGGGAGCTTGCAGGGTTAATTTTAGCTTTAGTGTAGAGATCAGCCTCCCACCTGACACATCCCACCCCCTGATCCCTCCCAAACAGCTCCCTTCCCTCCCCCACCCCACAATTGTCCCCGCCAACTTAAGTACTGGCAGAAAGTCTGCCAGTACTAAAATAAAAGGGTTTTTTAAAAAAAAAGATTTTTTTTTTAGCATATTTACATATGCTACTGTGTAGGATCCCCCCTTAGCCCCCAACCTCCCTGATCCCCCCCCAAAACCGCTCTCTAACCCTCCCCTCTGCCTCATTGGGGGCCATCTTGGGTACTGGCAGCTGTCTGCCAGTACCCAGTTTGCAAAAAAAAAAGTGCTTTTTTTTTTTTGTTTGTTTGGTTTTTTTCTGTAGTGTAGCTTCCCCCCCCCCCCACACAGACAAACCCCCACCACCTTGCTGATCGTTTTTTTTTTTAAACTTTTTAGCCATTTTTTAACATTTGTTAACATTTTGTATTATTGGATTTTCTGTAGCGTACCGTTTCCCACCCGCTCCCTCCCCGTGCACGCGCCCGCCCCCGCCCTCCCGTGCGCGCCCCCGGCCATCCCCGCCCACGATCCCGCCCCCCCTCCACATCAGCAGGGCCATTGATGGCCGCCACCCGCCTCCCGGTCCGGCTCCCACCCACCAACCCAGTGAGCCACCGATCTCCGGTGCAGAGAGGGCCACAGAGTGGCTCTCTCTGCACCGGATGGCTTAAAAAGGTTATTGCAGGATGCCTCCATATCGAGGCATCACTGCAATAACCGGAAAGCAGCTGGAAGCGAGCGGGATCGCTTCCAGCTGCTTTCCACACCGAGGACGTGCAGGGTACGTCCTCAGGCGTTAACTGCCTTTTTTTTGAGGACGTACCCTGCACGTCCTCGGTCGTTAAGGGGTTAACTTATATCTGTTGGTATAATCAGATCTTATTACTTTATCACACTGTGTACATATACATGTGTCTGTATCTTATATCTGTAGGTATAATCAGATCTCATTACTGTATCACACTGTGTACATATACATGTGTCTGTATCTTATATCTGTAGGTATAATCAGATCTCATTACTGTATCACATTGTGTACATATACATGTGTCTGTAACTTATATCTGTAGGTATAATCAGATCTCATTACTGTATCACACTGTGTACATATACATGTGTCTGTATCTTATATCTGTAGGTATAATCAGAACTCATTACTGTATCACATTGTGTACATATACATGTGTCTTTATCTTATATCTGTAGGTATAATCAGATCTCATTACTGTATCACATTGTGTACATATACATGTGTCTTTATCTTATATCTGTAGGTATAATCAGATCTCATTACTGTATCACATTGTGTACATATACATGTGTCTGTATCTTATATCTGTAGGTATAATCAGATCTCATTACTGTATCACATTGTGTACATATACATGTGTCTGTATCTTATATCTGTAGGTATAATCAGATCTCATTACTGTATCATATTGTGTACATATACATGTGTCTGTATCTTATATCTGTAGGTATAATCAGATCTCATTACTGTATCACACTGTGTACATATACATGTGTCTGTATCTTATATCTGTAGGTATAATCAGATCTCATTACTGTATCACATTGTGTACATATACATGTGTCTGTATCTTATATCTGTAGGTGTAATCAGATCTCATTACTGTATCACACTGTGTACATATACATGTGTCTGTATCTTATATCTATAGGTATAATCAGATCTCATTACTGTATCACACTGTGTACATATACATGTGTCTGTATCTTATATCTGTAGGTATAATCAGATCTCATTACTGTATCACATTGTTTACATATACATGAGTCTTTATCTTATATCTGTAGGTATAATCAGATCTCATTACTGTATCACACTGTGTACATATACATGTGTCTATCTTATATCTGTAGGTATAATCAGATCTCATTACTGTATCACATTGTTTACATATACATGAGTCTTTATCTTATATCTGTAGGTATAATCAGATCTCATTACTGTATCACATTGTGTACATATACATGTGTCTTTATCTTATATCTGTAGGTATAATCAGATCTCATTACTATATCACACTGTGTACATATACATGTGTTTTTATCTTATATCTGTTGGTATAATCAGATCTCATTACTGTATCACACTGTGTATATATACATGTGTCTTTATCTTATATCTGTAGGTATAATCAGATCTCATTACTGTATCACACTGTGTACATATACATGTGTATTTATCTTATATCTGTAGGTATAATCAGATCTCATTACTGTATCACACTGTGTACATATACATGTGTTTTTATCTTATATCTGTTGGTATAATCAGATCTCATTACTGTATCACACTGTGTATATATACATGTGTGTCTATCTTATATCTGTAGGTATAATTAGATCTCATTACTGTATCACACTGTGTACATATACATGTGTATTTATCTTATATCTGTAGGTATAATCAGATCTCATTACTGTATCACACTGTGTACATATACATGTGTTTTTATCTTATATCTGTTGGTATAATCAGATCTCATTACTGTATCACACTGTGTATATATACATGTGTCTTTATCTTATATCTGTAGGTATAATCAGATCTCATTACTGTATCACACTGTGTACATATACATGTGTCTTTATCTTATATCTGTAGGTATAATCAGATCTCATTACTGTATCATATTGTGTACATATACATGTGTCTATCTTATATCTGTAGGTATAATCAGATCTCATTACTGTATCACACTGTGTACATATACATGTGTCTTTATCTTATATCTGTAGGTATAATCAGATCTCATTACTGTATCACACTGTGTACATATACATGTGTCTGTATCTTATATCTGTAGGTATCATCAGATCTCATTACTGTATCACATTGTGTACATATACATGTGTCTATCTTATATCTGTAGGTATAATCAGATCTCATTACTGTATCACACTGTGTACATATACATGTGTCTGTATCTTATATCTGTAGGTATAATCATATCTCATTACTGTATCACACTGTGTACGTATACATGTGTCTGTATCTTATATCTGTAGGTATAATCAGATCTCATTACTGTATCACACTGTGTACATATACATGTGTCTATCTTATATCTGTAGGTATAATCAGATCTCATTACTGTATCACACTGTGTACATATACATGTGTCTGTATCTTATATCTGTAGGTATAATCAGATCTCATTACTGTATCAGACTGTGTACATATACATGTGTCTTTATCTTATATCTGTAGGTATAATCAGATCTCATTACTGTATCACATTGTGTACATATACATGTGTCTATCTTATATCTGTAGGTATAATCAGATCTCATTACTGTATCACATTGTGTACATATACATGTGTCTGTATCTTATATCTGTAGGTATAACTAGATCTCATTACTGTATCACATTGTGTACATATACATGTGTCTTTATCTTATATCTGTAGGTATAATCATATCTCATTACTGTATCACACTGTGTACATATACATGTGTCTGTATCTTATATCTGTAGGTATAATCAGATCTCATTACTGTATCACATTGTGTACATATGCATGTGTCTTTATCTTATATCTGTAGGTATAATCAGATCTCATTACTTTATCAAATTGTGTACATATAAATGCTTCTTTATCTTATATCTGCCCATAAACCAATCACCAATACTTGGAGGGAACAATGGTAAATTAACTTTTTTTTTTTCTTTTCAATTTTCAAACTTTATTAGAGATGTTAAGGGTTATACAAAGTAACAGTCACAGGTATTGTACATTTTGACTCTAACTTGTGCATTTACAATCAACAATTGAAGCAGTATCTCAGTTGCATTTATACTAACAGAAAAGGAAAATGGCGTGGTAAGAACTGATATAGGTGGGGGGAAGAAAAAAAAAGAAATTATAAGCAAAAAGTGGTTGCTGTGTTGAATCAATCACTTGAATATATTACTGTGTCTCTGTACATCTAATTACACGGTAAACTATAATTTGATAGTGGAGGTATATTTGTCTGTATCTGACCTAGGCTACGAAAGTGGCAGTAAGGCTGTGTTATTGGGAAATCTTAAACTCAGTAGCGAGCTATTTATAATTGAGTTATACAATCAAAGGGTAGCTAGTTCCGTCCTGCCCCCTTGTTAGTAGAAGACAGGGACGATGTCCGTTAGTTAACATAGATCTGTGTTTGTAAGTCCGCTATTGGTTGATTAGTATTATTTTCTTATATGTTGTCAGACAATAGTTGTTCCCAGTAAAATTTGACGTCTAAAAAGTATGTGAGTAGGCCTCTTTTCTTAAAACCGTATTCCTCCAATGCTACGAGTTCTGTAGTTCGGAAAAATATTTTATTACCTTATCTCTTCTATACCCCACTGGGAGTGTAATTTCTTCTGCTGGCTGTGTTTACATAGCTTGGTCTTAAGGCCACAAACTTTCAGAATAGGTGGGGATACCACAGGATAAATCAGCTATTTTAAATGCCAATAGAAGGGTAATGGAAATACTTGTAGACCATTTAATACACTCCAGCAGGTAAAGTGGATCATTGGGAACAAATTAAAAGGGAGACATTTTTTGAGTAAACGGTCCATATAATGCACCTTCTGTTTGTTCCTGATATGGTGTCACTTACTGTGGAAAACGTTATCAAGGCTGCAGTCTCTGAGGCGTTGGCTGCTCTCAAGCGTAAAAGGTCATGTAGCAGAGAGGCAGTAGGATCTGTAATATCTTTTGGGTAGGCAGAGACAAGCAAGTAACTACTCTTGGTAATTGTAGCAGAGAGGCAGTAGGAGCTGTAATATCTTTTGGGTAGGCAGAGACAAGCAAGTAACTACTCTTGGTAATTGTAGCAGAGAGGCAGTAGGAGCTGTAATATCTTTTGGGTAGGCAGAGACAAGCAAGTAACTACTCTTGGTAATTGTAGCAGAGAGGCAGTAGGATCTGTAATATCTTTTTGGGTAGGCAGAGACAAGCAAGTAACTACTCTTGGTAATTGTAATAATAACCCCTTTCCACCAAGAACTAGACGACACATAGCTTGGGAGTCAACAACAACTTATTCAACAACTGGAAAAACAAACACTTTTTAAAAACAGTCTCCCCTACAAGGGGTTTCCCAACTGAAACAGCAGGGAGTTTAAACAGTAACATACAGTTTAACATACATTTTAACCATTAGCCTAAATAACAATTCCTGCATAGTTCATAAGTGGCGAGGTTTGCCACAATGCTCCCCCAGAACCAAACCGGCATACCCAGTCTGATCCCAACGGATTGGCTTGGGGAGGTCCGGAGGAGTGTTCACAGATCAAGGTTCAAGTTCAGTTTGTCTGGACAACCCGTCGGCGTTGCCGTTTTGCTTCCCAGGTCGGTAATGGATTGTTAAGTCAAACGGCTGCAGAGCCAAACTCCAGCGCAACAGACGGGCATTGTCTCCGGATACCCTGTTCAGCCACACCAACGGGTTGTGATCTGTGAGCAGGGAAAATTGTTGTCCATATAGATATGGCTGAAGTTTCTTGAGGGCCCACACCACGGCCAGGCATTCCTTTTCGATGGCGGCGTAGCTAACTTCTCGGGGTAACAGTTTCCTTCTTAGGTAGGCCACAGGATGCTCGCCGCCATCAGCCCCGACTTGGCTCAACACGGCTCCCAATCCAAACATAGAAGCGTCTGTATGGACGAGAAAGCGTTTAGTTGGATCCGGGGCAGCAAGGATAGGGGCATTTACGAGAGCGTTTTTCAGTTCTTGGAATGCTTGTTCACACTCTGGGCTCCAGGTAACAATCTTAGGAAGGTTTTTACGGGTGAGGTCGGTGAGGGGTTTGGCTAGGGTACTATAATTAGGAACTTCCTATAATAGCCTGCGGTACCTAGAAAGGCTAGCACTTGGGTCTTGGTACGGGGAGTGGGCCACTTGGCTACGGCCTCTACCTTGGCCGGTTCGGGCTTCTGCTGCCCGCTACCTACTCGGTGCCCTAGGTACTGGACCTCCGCCATCCCTATGTGAGATTTGCTAGGCTTAAGGGTTAATCCTGCCTCCCTAATGTGATCTAGGATCGCCCCTATATGGTTCAAATGCTCGTCCCAGGAGCTGCTAAATATAGCTATGTCGTCTAAATAGGCGCATGCGTACTCTTGGGACCCATCCAGTAGCCGATCTACCATTCGCTGGAAAGTAGCCGGAGCGTTCTTCATCCCGAATGGCATGACCTTGAATTGGTACAGGCCAAACGGGGTGACGAACGCTGATTTGGGAATGGCATCCTCGGCTAGTGGGATCTGCCAGTACCCCTTACACAGATCTATGGTGGTGAGGTACTGGCCTCGAGCCATTTTATCCAGGAGCTCATCTATCCGGGGCATAGGGTAGGCGTCAGAGACGGTTTTATCATTAAGTTTCCGGTAGTCTACGCAGAAGCGGGTCGTGCTGTCCCGCTTCGGCACTAGAACTACCGGTGAGGCCCAGGGGCTGTCCGAGTGCTCAATCACTCCTAGCTGTAGCATCTCGTCAATCTCCTTCTGCATATGTTCTCTCACCGATTCTGGTATGCGGTAAGGAGGTTGACGCATAGGGAGGTGACCTGGGGTTTCTACCCTATGGGTGGCCAGTCTGGTATATCCAGGCACGTTGGAGAACGTGTCTCTCTTTTCCTGCAGTAGTTCTGCTATTTGAGCTCGTTCCCGAGGACTTAACCGCTCACCCAATTGTACCTCTCCCAGACCTTCGTTCCGGTTCTTCAATCCTAGGAGGTCGGGAAGAGGTAAACTGTCTGTGTCATCCGCGGCAGGGGCGCAAATAGCATTCACCTCCTCTGCGCGTTCATGGTACGGCTTCAACATATTTACATGGTGCATGCGTCTACCGCCTGCTCCAGTACATGGGCCAATCACATAGGTGGTGTCACAGATTTGTTCCACCACCTTGTATGGGCCCTGCCAGGAGGCCTGCAGTTTATCATTTTTGACCGGTTTTAAGATTAGCACCTTCTGCCCAGTCTGAAAACTGCGGTCCCTGGCACCCCTATCATACCAACGGCGCTGACGGGTTTGAGCCGCCTGAAGGTTGGAGCGGACAGTCCGAGTCAGGGCCTCCAGGCGCTCCCTAAACTCCAGCACGTATGGTACGATAGGAGTACCGTCACTAGTGACTTCCCCCTCCCAATGCTCTCGGATTAAGTCTAGGGGACCCCGTACCCTCCTTCCGAATAATAATTCAAAGGTAGAGAACCCCGTGGACTCCTGAGGTACCTCCCGGTAGGTGAAAAGCAAATGGAGTAGAAACCGCTCCCAGTTCTTCTGGGTATCTATGAACGTGCGGAGCATCTGTTTCAGTGTTCCATTAAACCGTTCACAGAGCCCATTAGACTGGCGGTGATAAGCGGAATTTACAATGGGTTTCACCCCACATGCTCTCCACAACTGGTGGGTAATCTCAGCCGTAAACTGGGTGCCCCGGTCCGAAATAATCTCCCGGGGAAATCCCATGCGGGAGAAGATTTTGATGAGGGCATCCGCCACGGTCTCGGCATGAATATTAGCCAGAGCCACCGCCTTGGGATATCGGGTGGCATAATCCACGACCGTGAGTATATACCTCTTCCCCGAGGGGCTAGGCTTGGCTAGGGGGCCAATGAGGTCCACCGCCACTCGACTAAAAGGCTCCTCTATTATGGGGAGGGAGTGTAGCTTTGCATTATATCGGTCTCCTCTTTTCCCTACTCGTTGGCAGGTGTCACACGTCTGGCAATACTGCCTAATATCTTTGGTGATCCCTGGCCAAAAGAAATTCTGAGTTAGGCGGTGCTTCGTCCAACTAACTCCTCGGTGGCCTGACAGCGGAATATCGTGGGCAATCCGTAGCAGTTCTCGTCTATACCTCTGAGGTACTATTAACTGCTGAACGGACAGGGGAATAGATTCGGCCACTATCTTCTCAGTATACCTGTACAGTAACCCCTTGTTCCAACCATACCTCTCTCCTTCCAACCCCGCCTGATTCTTGTTTACCTTATCCCTATATACTTGCAATGAGGGGTCAGTGGCCACTTCGCTACCAAACTCTAGTGGAGGGGCCCAAGAGACATTAGGGGGGTGATTGCTTACCTGAGCCTCAGAGTGATCAGTCAGTGTGTTGGTGCGGGCCTGTTGTTGGGTAACAACGGGCAGTGCTGCTTGTGGGGAGGTTTGGGATGCAAATGCTGAAGTCAGCTCCCCTAAGTCGTTGCCCAAAATAACGTCTGCGGGCAAATTTTGCATAAGGCCCACTTCTATGTTCCCCGACCCTGCTCCCCAATCCAAGTGTACTTTGGCCGTGGGAATCTTGTAAATGGCTCCCCCGGCCACCCGAACAGCTACACAGTCTCCGGTGAGTTGATTGGTGGAAACTAAATGTTACCGGAGCAAGGTTATAGTGGCCCCAGAGTCACGCAGCCCTTGGACACGTCGGCCCTCTATATAGACCACCTGGCGGTGGCTTTGTAGGTTGTCCGAAGCGGCCTGTACTGGGTTTACCTCGTGTAAGATGCCCAAGGGTTCCTCGTGGAAGACTGCGGGTTGGGTCTGTAGTCGGGGCTCGTTCTGGTAGCAGTGTACAGTTGCCCAGTTGTTCCAGGTGGATCGGTTCTTGTTCCTGGGACAGTCTCTCTGAATGTGCCCTTGTTGGTTACAAAGATGGCAACGGATAGCTGATCGAGTCTGGTATCGGGGAGGGTGGATTCCCCCTCCAGGACGGGGTAGCAGAGGTGTGGGAGCTGCAGTGGGGTTTGGGGTGACCCCAATACTGGAGCATTGCTGTGTTCGTTGAGCTCTCCGAGCATCTTGGTATTCATCGGCCAAGGTCGCTGCGGTATGTACCGTGCCCGGTTTTCGATCTCTCAGCCAGTTTTGCAATTCAGTGGACACCCCTTGGAAGAATTGCTCCATCAACAGGAGTTGTTAAAGGTCTTCCAACTGGGTGACTTGGGCTGCCTGCAACCAGCCTTTAGCGGCCCTGGTTAGCCGATGCGCCCACTCAGTGTGGGTATCTTTCTCCAGCTTCTTCAGGTCTCGGAACCGCTGTCGGTATGCCTCCAGGGTAATAGCATACCTAGTTAGGATGGCCTGTTTTACCTTCTGGTAGTCCCTGCTGTCCTCATCTGGTATGGTGCGGTAGGCTTCAGCAGCCCGCCCGGATAACTTGCCAGCCAGTAGGGGAACTTGGTCAGCGGTACTAATATTATGCAGTTGGCATAATCGCTCAAAGTCCTGTAGGTAACCATCGATATCCTCTGTGTCGGTATGATCCTTGAATGCGTGGTAGGGAATCTTAGCTTTCCCTGTACCAGCACTGGAGTGTACTGGTAGCCCCTCTCCGGGTCTCGGGGTGGTTTGTCGGGTCACCATCAAGTATTCCTGTACGTCTGCTGATGTCCGTGTCAGGAGCTCCTCCGAATGGGGTAGCGGAAAAAAAGCCAACCGGGTCCGCATCTCTTTTTGGAATTCGGTTTCGTTGTTCGTCATGGGTACGGCCGTACCTGCTACCCGGTCTCCCTCCATGAGCTCTGCAGTCAGCCTTGCTTTGGTTTTATTGCTGGCAATAATTCCTCTCGCCTCCAGTAATTCCTTCAATGCAGTTCTCTTTAGTCTGGTATAATCTGTCCCCATTCACCATCCGTTCATATACATCACATGTCCTATGACTTGCTGTGCGGTTTGAATCCTGTCGCTTGCCACCAATTGTAGCAGAGAGGCAGTAGGATCTGTAATATCTTTTGGGTAGGCAGAGACAAGCAAGTAACTACTCTTGGTAATTGTAGCAGAGAGGCAGTAGGATCTGTAATATCTTTTTGGGTAGGCAGAGACAAGCAAGTAACTACTCTTGGTAATTGTAGCAGAGAGGCAGTAGGATCTGTAATATCTTTTGGGTAGGCAGAGACAAGCAAGTAACTACTCTTGGTAATTGTAGCAGAGAGGCAGTAGGATCTGCAATATCTTTTTGGTAAGCAGAGACAAGCAAGTAACTACTCTTGGTAATTGTAATAATAACCCCTTTCCACCAAGAACTAGACGACACATAGATTGGGAGTCAACAACAGCTTATTCAACAACTGGAAAAACAAACACTTTTTAAAAACAGTCTCCCCTACAAGGGGTTTCCCAACTGAAACAGCAGGGAGTTTAAACAGTAACATACAGTTTAACATACATTTTAACCATTAGCCTAAATAACAATTCCTGCATAGTTCATAAGTGGCGAGGTTTGCCACAGGTCAGTTCAGATTTTACCTTCTATAAGTGCTCCCAGGGATACTGTTGTGTCTTCAGATGGTGATGTTTCCTCTGGTGATGAGGAATCCTTATCTGATGCTGAACCTAATAGTTCCTCTTTTTTGTTTAAAGTTGAACACATTCTCTTTGTTTTTAAGGAGGTCTTAATTAAATTAGGGGTTAAAGATCCTAAAGTTTCTGATGATTAGCCTTGTAATAATTTAAATTCAGTTTTTAAGACTGTTGTTAATCTCCCTGAGGTTTTCCCTCTTCCTGATGCTGTGTCTGACATGATTTATAGTGAATGGTCAATACCTGGTAATTATTTTACTCCTCCTGCAAGGTTTAAAAAGCTATCGGCCAGATTACGAGTTTTGCGTTATGAGCAGCTCGGTAATAACTTGCAAGTTATTTCCACCGCTCACCTTTAATAACGCTGCTATTACAGGTTTGCAAAAACCCGGCATTAGCAGGCAATATGGCAGCGTTGAGCTCCATACACCGCACTCAAATACCAGCGCTGCTTTGAGCTGGTTTTACGTGCTCGTGCACGATTTCCCCATAGACATCAACGGGGAGAGCCGACTTAAAAAAAAGCCTAACACCTGCAATAAAGGAGCGTAAAGCTCCGTAACGCAGCCCCATTGATTCCTATGGGGAAAGAAAAGTTATGTTTACACCTAACACCCTAACATAAACCCCGAGTCTAAACACCCCTAATCTGCCCCCGACATCGCCAACACCTACATTATACTTATTAACCCCTAATCTGCCGCCCCCAATGTCGCCGCCACCTACATAAATGTATTGACCCCTAATCTGCTGCCCCAATGTCGTCGCTACCTACATTACACTTATTAACCCCTAATCTGCAGCCCCCAATGTTGCCACCACCTACATAAATTTATTAACCTCTAATCTGCTGCCCCCAACATCGCCGCCGCCACTATACTAAAGTTATTAACCCCTAAACCTCTGGCCTCCCACATCACTAACACTAAATAAATATATTTACCCCTAACCCTAAGTCTAACCCTAACTTCAATATAATTAAAATAAATCTAAATAAAACTTACTATCATTACCTATCTAATTCCTATTTAAAACTAAATACTTACCTATAAAATAAACCCTAAGCTAGCTACAATATAACTAATAGTTACATTGTATTTAGTTTAGGTTTTATTTTTATTTAACAGCTAAGTTTGTATTTATTTTAAGTAGGTAGATTAGTTATTAAATAGTTATTAACTATTTACTAAACTATTTACTAACTAATCTAGTTAAA
Source organism: Bombina bombina (assembly GCF_027579735.1). Taxonomy (NCBI): domain Eukaryota; kingdom Metazoa; phylum Chordata; class Amphibia; order Anura; family Bombinatoridae; genus Bombina; species Bombina bombina. The sequence continues at coordinate 286,367,394 of NC_069507.1, read as the reverse complement.
ATAAATACAAATGTACCTGTAAAATAAAACCTAACCTGTCTTAAACTAACACCTAACATTACACTACAATTAAATAAATTACATTAATTAAATACAATTAACTAAATTACAAAAAAAAACTAAACACTAAATTACACAAAATAAAAAAGAAATGATTCAATATTTAAACTAATTACACCTAATCTAATAGCCCTATCAAAATAAACCCCCCCCCCAAAAAAAAACAAAAAACCTAGCCTAAACTAAACTGCCAATAGCCCTTTAAAAGGGCCTTTTGCGGGGCATTGCCCTAAAGAAATCAGCTCTTTTACCTGTAAAAAAAAAAATACAAACAACCCCCCCAACGGTAAAACCCACCACCCACACAACCAAACCCCCCAAATAAAATCCTATCTAAATAAACCTAAGCTTCCCATTGCCCTGAAAATGGCATTTGGATGGGCATTGCCCTTAAAAGGGCATTTAGCTCTTTTTCAATTGCCCAAACCCTAATCTAAAAATAAAACCCACCTAATAAACCCTTAAAAAACACTATCCCCCGAAGATCCACTTAGTTTTTGAAGACCGGACATCCATCCTCATCAAGCCGGGAGAAGTCATCCTCCAAGCGGGCAGAAATCTTCATCCGTCCGGCGCAGAGCGGCTCCATCTTCAAGACATCCGGCGCGGAGCGTCCTCTTCATACTGTCCCAGCCGTACACTAAAGGTTCCTTTAAATGACGTCATCCAAGATGGCGTCTGTGACAGACCCCTCTGTCAACCTCCCTATGGATTATGGATTCAGGCATTATGTTAAGTCACCCTGTGCCCATTATAGGTACAGGGTGCAAATCCAACAGTACTGGAGGGGTTAACTTCAGTTTTGAGTAACTGTTAGTTTTGAGTAACTGTATTGTCTAAGACAGTTGTTGTTAGCAGTTGTTGCACCAGTTTTAAGCAGTGGCTAGAAGCAAAATAAATAGCTGATTTAGACTTAAACTTGGACTGAATTATTTAGACAACATTTTTAAGATGAGGATGTCTCTGCCTAACTAAAAGATATTGCGGATCCTACTGCCTCTCCGCTACAATTGGTGGCAAGCGACGGGTTAGTCCTCATAGCCCAGAAGAGCAACTACACATCCGGACCTAATGGGAATACAGTATGAAAGGCTGAAAAGAGCCACCCTTAAAGACCTGCTAGAACAATGGGGCAGACAAGCCAGTAACCTCAGGAAGAGGGAGATTATTACAATACTGACCGAGATGGACGGAGTACCAGGGCCCGAAGGAACCAATGAGCCCAGCATATCAGACAGAACTCCCGAAGAAGCAAGCTTTGACCGGGCGGTTAAAATAAGACTGGCACATTATGGCCCCTACCGACTGCCTAAATTATCGCACGGGTCATAGCAGCTGTGGATGCCAACCTACTTCGCCAAAGCAGCGCTGCAGCAGCCCAAGTCACAGCAACCCCAGTGGAAAAGAGAGAGGTACATTTTGCAGCTTTTAAAAACTTCATGGAAACAGAAGGAGAGATTGATGGGTACCTTGCGGATTTTGAGAGGCAATGTGCACTACACAAGGTACCTGCAGAGGACTGGGTCATGATATTATCCGGAAAATTATCCGGCCGGGCCAGTGAGGCTTTTCGGGCCATTCCAGATGAGGAAGTCGGGGATTATAATGCTGTAAAAGAGGCTCTGCTCTCCAGGTATGCGATTACACCGGAGGCATACAGGAGGTGGTTCAGAGACACTGTTAAACTATAAATACAAAGGATTCAGAAGCAGGAGTGCTACAGCTGAAGGTGGATAGAGCAATTAGTGAATACAACTTAGTGACTGGTGTGTAAATTGATACAAAAGAGTAGCTGATATTATGTATCAGGTGTGAGGAGTATATAACTCCAAACAAGTGTGTATTATGTGATGCAATGAGTAAAGTGATTCTAGTAAATCAAATGAAAATACAAATTGCCAGAACGAAATAAATCAATAACTAATAATGCAAATAGATAATAATAATGGCTATGACACAATTTAATAAACACCTATAAAAACAATAAAATACATCAGTAAAAAAATGCTAGCACTAATTAATATGAACGGACCTCTCCGTTAACTATATGGGAAGAGGTTGCCACCACATAAAAGATTAAAACTGCAGGAAAGAGAGCCAGTATAATAGTCTCAGTCTATGAACAATGTCTTGTTGGTAAACAAAGTTGTTAGAATCCGAATAAATGAAGGATTATTGCGAGCAAACGACAGGCTTACCCCCAGGCTGTACATACTCTGTTGTCTCTGCGAGTGAAATTACCGCCGTAGCGGGATGACGTCACTTTTATGGGCGCTGTCCTGGATGAATGGTCTGATTGGTCCTTTTTCGGAACAGCTTGAAGAATGCAACTGCCGTTATCCACAGCACAGAGTATCTGCACTTTAGTGCCTGACAGCACGCACGGTACTCTTAGAAGGTAGTGTGTGGAAGAGGCAGGTTCTGAGGCGTTAAGCAGTATTTCCAATACAAAGGGTCAGTGACCTTGCTGTAAGCCGGATTGGTAGTTTCCAGTGTGTGCCAACATACAATTTTGGTCTTGCTGGCTTGTTAAAGCATGCTGACTTTAAAAGCGATTGTTCCAATTCTTTCAAACAGGGTCTGCAAACAGCGTTGGTTTGCAAACAGCAATCAAAGGTGTCAAAGTCCCAAAGTAGTGAAAGTAGAGGTTGTAGCTCCAGCTAGCTGGAGATTCCTATGTCGAGTGGGCATATAAGGTGCACCGCACAGCAGCTCACTGGATAGCAGGGTGCCAAGCCGTATCTGGGGAAGAGGTGCTGCAGCTATTCCTGTTGGAACATTGCTTCGACAAGTTATCCGCAGGAGTTAGAGATTGGGTTCGGGACCGTAAACCCTCCACCCTGCATGAAGCTGCTCGCCTGGCAGATGAGTATACGGATGCCCGCAAACTGGACACTGCTACCACTAAGATCCCTGCCAGAGTGGAGTACAGACCCACAGTCACCCCAGCAGCTACCAGTTACCAACCCCCGGCGCACCGCTCTACCACACCACCTTCAGCCACGAACTATCCTCAGACAGCCCGGTTCAACTCACAGGATTACTCACAGCCTATTCGGTGCTTTGGATGTAAGCGACTAGGGCACAAAAGACCAGAGTGTCCCCTAAACACAGCGAACCAAGCACAGTCCTGGAGAAGACCCTTCTGGCGGAAACCCACGTAACCCTCAGCCTGCTGCCCACTGCATAGAGGAGGAAGAATGCTGGGGCATCCTACATGAAGCAGACCCCATGCAAGCTGCCCACCTGGATAACCGGCAACAGCACCGGCAACTGGTTAAAGTGAATGGGAAGGAGGTCAGTGGCCTACGGGATACTGGTGCTACCATGACCTTGCTACAAAAGAACTTGGTGTCTGAGAACCAGCACACTGGAGACACTGTGGCTCTGAGGGTAGCAGGGGGCGATGTGTTCCGCCTACCTGTTGCCCGGGTACATTTGAATTGGGGAGTGGGCTCTAGACATGTGAATGTGGGGGTCATAAAAGACTTACCAGCTGATGTTCTCCTTGGAAATGACTTGGCCCCCCTTGTTTCTGCCTACGCTCCCATGGGTCCCACCGATGTTAACCCTGTGACTACCCATGCCCAGATCCGTGCCGCAGAGACTGACCCACCTGCTGCTGAGCCCCAGGACGCTGAGCTCAGTAAATCTCTGTCCACTATTGATACGTGGAAGTCCTGTTACAATACGCTGATGAAGGAGAAGAGTCAAGTAGAGGATGAAATGATCACGTTAATCACGTAACGATGCTAGCGGGGGAAAAGAGGAGCGCAGAGGAAAAAGCGTGTTTAGAACGGGAATCTCTGCTAGACAAGCTGCCCCGACAGACTGCAGAAAACACCAGCTTCAGAGTGGAACATAAAACATTAAAGACAAACTTAGCGACACTGGAGAAGAAGCTGACGCTGGCTCATAGTGAGGTGCAGCAACTCAAGGGCACCCTACGTCAGTATGAAGGACTTGCGGATACCTATAAAGAGCAGGTACAAAAAACTCGTAAAGAAGCCAATGAGATTTGTCTCCAACTGGAAAGAAGCGTCTCTGAAAACAAAAACTTGAAGGAATGTTTAGCCCTGGTCTGGGCACTGAAGAAGTTGAACCCTTATTTATACGGACAGGAATTCTCTCTCATAACGGGAATGCAGATGGATTGTCCCAGCAAACTGACATTCCTACCACCTCCTAGTCCAGTCATCCCCAAGTTGACCCGCCAAAGGGTCAAGCCGGGTCTGCCGGAGTGTCCCACAAGGAGGGGGCCATGTGACAGACCCCTCTGTCAACCTCCCTACGGATTATGGATTCAGGCATTATGTTGTCACCCTGTGCCCATTATAGGTACAGGGTGCAAATCCAACAGTACTGGAGGGGTTAACTACAGTTTTGAGTAACTGTTAGTTTTGAGTAACTGTATGAAAGTTGTTGTTATCAGTTGTTGCACCAGTTTTAAGCAGTGGCTAGAAGCAAAATAAATAGCTGATTTAGACTTAAACTTGGACTGAATTATTTAGACGACATTTTTAAGATGAGGATGTCTCTGCCTAACTAAAAGATATTGCGGATCCTACTGCCTCTCCGCTACAGCGTCCCTTGAATTCCGATTGGCTGATAGAATTCTATCAGCCAATCGGAATTCAAGGGACGCCATCTTGGATGACGTCATTTAAAGGAAGACTTCTGCCCGCCTGGAGGCAGTGGAGGCTCCTCTATAGGAGCACTTGAGCACGTGAACCGCCCAACCCCTGATGAAAAAAAAAAAAAAAAAAAAAATTAAAATTTTAAACCTTTTTTGCTGATAAAATAAAAAAATCTTCCAGGCTCCACTGCAGTTTTGACTAAAAAACATTAAAATTGCAGTTTTTAATTCTTAAGGCTGAAAGTGGAAAGGGCTGTTTTACCTATACTTCTATCTATCGCACATGCTGTGCAGTGCGATAGATCGAAGTATAGGCAAAAGCTCTTTCCACTTTCAGCCTGCATTGCCTTCAGCGCCACCTACAGGCCAGCACATAGCTTTCCTAAACGCACAGCTCTTAGTGTGCGAGAGCCAGCTGTCACGTGACACTCGCACCCTAAGAGCTGTGTGTGTGGGGGAGGAGGAGCATCTCAGCTGTCTTCCCTTAGTGTGCATCTTGATGACGACGTGACATGAGACTGGAGGCAGCTGAGGCTGGCGGACAGCGTGGAGGCAGAGCAGCACTGGAGCTGTGTGTGAGAGGGAAAACGCACGTGAGGAGATGCTGACGTCTCGTCGTGACTCTGACTGTACCTTGTCACTCAGACACAGTTAGCAGGTTCCTCTCTCTTCTATGTTTTTAGATGCCAGTGAAATTGAGGCTTGGGAGCCACACGTGAGGGATGCGGCATCCCGCCCACCCGCCACAGATGGTGCTATGATGAGAAAGAGACCGGACCATGCAGCAGTGTGAGAGAGAGGTAGGTGCTGGTGGTGTGGCGCATCACATTTATTTATTATTATTATTATCATTAACATAATTAATATAACAGCAGCAGGTTCAGCTTAAATATCTTCTTGTCTTTTTTATATCTAAGTTTTTTTACTTTTGTTGTTATTATTAGAGACTGAACCCTTATGAGACCATGAATAAACATTATCAGAGTCATAGTCCATTTTGTCCCTATTCATTTTTTGTGACTTAAAATCCCATAGTTCTTTCTGGAATTTTTGCATGTTTTCTTTAAACTGGGTATCATAAAGACCAAATTCAGGGTCTGTTTGTACTTGTTTTAATTCAACTTGCAAGTCTTGCATTTGTTTAATTAGTGTCATTCTCTGTTGTTTTTTGTAATTAATTAGAATTGTCATTAGTGTTTGTGAACATGTGGAAAGTGCTGTGTTCCACTCCTCTATAAACTTTAGACATGTAACATGAAATGATGGAAACTTTTTTATCCTAAGACCCCTAGGAATATGTTCCCTTTGTTGATAAATAAGAAAGGTCTTGATATCCATTTCTAACGTGATATCTGTTTTTCTAAGACTATCCATTTGTACAAATAAGCTCTCTAAATCGTGTTCTGCATCATTTAACCATGACTGTAGTGTGTCGGCTGAGGGATCAAGTGTTTTTGTGAGATCTTCAAACACAAAATCCTCTGTTCCCTGTTGCTCCATAATGTACGAGGAGAGGTAGATGTCAAAGACTTATTATGAATATTTAAAAAAAAAAATATGTGAATATGTTAATATCAATTATAGATAGTGTAGTCCCACAGTTATTTAAAGCTGCTAACGTTACATAGTAATTTCAGAAATACCGGAAAATGGAAAAACGAAATAATTAAAATATCTGTTAATTATCAACATCCGGTATTTTATGCAGCCAATAACTACAGGAGACTCTAATTGTTAAATTGATATCCCAATGGAGACAAACCTTGAATACAATTTATCCCTAATAGTATGTCCACGATTTTTTTTGAAAACATGTTATATATATATAAACACAACATATTTATACAATTTAACTTCTTAAATAGGCACATCACTATTATGGGAACTACTGTTGTCATAATACTGCAAGATTGTGTTATTGTTAGAAAATGTTGGTTAAGAAAAAATAGTTCCTAAATGTATGATAAAAAAACCAACAAAAAAACAAAAAACTGGGTAGGATCTAAATACTAACTGTTAGGTAGGCTGAAACGTATTGATCAGAAATTGAAAAACAATAAATTATCACTGTTGTCAAAGTGCTGTCAGTATTTACTATGTATATGAACCATAGATGCCTCCTGTGATTGGCTGGCCCGTGTGCATTGCTATTTCTTTAACAAAGGATATCTAAAGAATGAAGCAAATTAGATAATAGAAGTAAATTGGAATGTTGTTTAAAATTGTATTATCTGTCTGAATTATGAAAGAAAATTTTTGGGTTTAATGTCCCTTTAAGTTAACTGGCAGAGTGTGTGTGTGTGTGTATGTATGTATGTATGTATACACACACACACACACACATTAAAATGGGCGGAGCCATCTGAAGGGCGGGGCTAGTGCTCCCCCATCTTCAAAAGTCACCAGCCGCCACTGCCTGGAGGATGACTTCATTCCGCTTGGATGAAGACTTCTCCCGGCTTCGTTGAGGACTTCTTGCCGCTTAAATGAAGACTTCTCCCGGCTTGATGAGGATGGATGTCCGGTCTTCAAAACTGTAAGTGGATCTTCAGGGGTTAGTGTTAGGTTTTTTTAAGGGTTTATTGGGTGGGTTTTATTTTTAGATTAGGGACTTTGGGCAATGTAAAAGAGCTAAATGCCTTTTTAAGGGCAATGCCCATCCAAATGCCCTTTTCAGGGCAATGGGGAGTTTAGGTTTTTTTAGATTAGGTTTTAATTTGGGGGGTTGGTTGTGTGGGTAGTGGGTTTTACTGTTGGGGGGGGTTGTGTGTATTTTTTTTACAGGTAAAAGAGATGATTTCTTTGGGGCAATTCCCCGCAAAAGGCCATTTTAAGGGTTATTGGCAGTTTAGTTTTTTTTTTATTTTGGGGGGGGCTTTTTTTATTTTGATAGGGCTATTAGATTAGGTGTAATTAGTCTAAATATTTGATAATTTGTTTTTTATTTTGTGTAATTTAGTGTTTGTTTGTTTTTTGTAATTTAGTTAATTGTATTTAATGAATGTAATTTATTTAATTGTAGTGTAATGTTAGGTGTTAGTGTAACTCAGGTTAGGTTTAATTTTACAGGTAAATTTGTATTTATTTTAACTAGGTAGTTATTAAATAGTTAATAACTTTTTAATAACTAATCTACCTAGTTAAAATAAATACAAACTTAGCTGTGAAATAAAAATAAAACCTAAGCTAGATACAATGTAACTATTAGTTATATCTATTAGTTATATTGTAGCTAGCTTAGGGTTTATTTATAGGTAAGTATTTTGTTTTAATAGGAATTATTTAGTTAATGATAGTAATTTTTATTTAGATTTATTTTAATTATATTAAAGTTAGGGGTGTTAGGGTTAGACTTAGGGTTAGGTTTAGGGGTTAATGACTTTAGTATAGTAGCGGCGGTGACGTTGGGGGCGGCAGATTCGGAGTTAACAATATTTAACTAGTGTTTGCGATGCGGGAGTGTTGCGGTTTAGGGGTTAATATGTTTATTATAGTGGCGGCAATGTCCGGAGCGGCAGATTAGGGGTTAATAATTTTACTATAGTGTTTGCGATGCGGGAGGGCCTCGGTTTAGGGGTTAATAGGTAGTTTATGGGTGTTAGTGTACTTTGTAACACTTTAGTTATGAGTTTTATGCGACAGCTTTGTAACGTAAAACTCATAACTACTGACTTTAGATAGTGGTACGAATCTTGTCAGTATAGGGTGTACCGCTCACTTTTTGGCATCCCAGGCAAAACTAGTAATACCGCCGCTATGGAAGTCCCATTGAAAAAGGACTTTTTGAAAGGTGCGGTAGTTACGTTGCGTTACGGCCCAAAAAGTGTGCGGTACAGCTAAACCTGCAAGACTCATAATAGCAGCGGTAGTGAAAAAACAGCGTTATGAGGCTTTTTCACTCATAATGCAAAACTCGTAATCTAGCCGTATATTATTTACCTACTGCTAATACAGATTTATAGGAAACAGTTCCCAAGGTGGATGGGGCTATTTTCACTCTGGCTAAACAAATTACTATTCCTATGTAAGACAGTACTTCTTTTAAAGAACCTTTAGATAGAAAGTTGTTGTCTTTTGATAGAAGGGCTTTTTTTTACATATATTCTCAGGCCAGCTATTTCTATTGCTGAGGTAGCTGTGGCTTCTACTTACTGGTTGTCTAATCTTTCAGAGCAGTATTCTAATGACTCTGCTAGTGCAAATCTTTTGCGTTTAATCAAGAGTGCCAATTTTTTTTATTTGTGATGTTGCATTTGATATTATGAAGATTAATGTAAAAAACATTTATTTTTCAGTCCTTGGCAGGAAGCCTCATGACTTAAATCCTGGTCTGCTAATATGGGCCCCAAGTTATCAAGGTCTGTCGGACCTAATCCGACAGTGTGGATCAGGTCCGACAGACCTCGCTGAATACGGCGAACAATACGCTCGCCATATTCAGCATTGCACCAGCAGCTCACAAGAGCTGCTGGTGCAACGCCGCCCCCTGCAGACTCGCGGCCAATAGGCCGCCAGCAGGGGGTGTCCATCAACCCGATCGTACTCGATCGGGTTGATTTCCGGCGATGTCTGTCCGCCTGCTCAGAGCAGGCGGACAGGTTATGGAGCAGCGGTCTTTGTGACCGCTGCTTCATAACTGCTGTTTCTGGCGAGTCTGAAGACTCGCCAGAAACAGAGGCCATCAAGCTCCTTACGGAGCTTGATAACTAGAGGCCATTGTGTCTAAATCCTGACTATTAGCTGTTTCTTTTCATGGAAAGAAATTATTTGGTTCTGATTTAGATGATATTATATTTACTCTTATTGGAGGTAAAGGAGCTTTTCTTCCCCAAGAAAGTCTAGAGGGAAATCCAAAGCTTCTAATCATTTTCGTTCCTTCCTTTCTTTAGAATAAGGAACAAAAAGTTGACTCCTCTGCTCAAAAGCAAGGCACCTCTGGTTCAGTCTGGAGACCTAGTGCTAGCTGGAACATGTCAAAGCAGGGTAAAAAATCTATCCCTACTATCAAAACTGCATCAAGGTGTGTCCCCCAATCCAGAAGTTCTGGTAGGGAGCAGAGGGCTTGGTTTCAGTCTGTTACAGACCCCTGGGTTTTGAATATAATTTCTCAGGGATATTAAATAGGTTTCAGAACAAGGCCTCCCAGATGAAGTTTTTTTTCTGTCCAATGTTCCAAAGAATCCTGTAAAAGCTCAAGGATAGTGGGTAGTATTCTCTGGTGAGTACAGTAATGTATTAGTATCTGGGTAGTATTCTCTGGTGACTACAGTAATGTTTTAGTATCTGGGTAGTATTCTCTGGTGAGTACAGTAATGTATTAGTATATGGGTATTATTCTCTGGTGAGTACAGTAATGTATTAGTATATGGGTAGTATTCTCTGGTGAGTACAGTAATGTATTAGTATCTGGGTATTATTCTCTGGTGAGTACAGTAATGTATTAGTATATGGGTAGTATTCTCTGGTGAGTACAGTAATGTATTAGTATATGGGTAGTATTCTCTGGTGAGTACAGTAATGTATTAGTATCTGGGTAGTATTCTCTGGTGAGTACAGTAATGTTTTAGTATCTGGGTGTATTCTCTGGTGTCTACAGTAATGTATTAGTATATGGGTAGTATTCTCTGGTGAGTACAGTAATGTATTAGTATATGGGTAGTATTCTCTGGTGAGTACAGTAATGTATTAGTATATGGGTAGTATTCTCTGGTGAGTACAGTAATGTATTAGTATCTGGGTAGTATTCTCTGATGAGTACAGTAATGTTTTAGTATCTGGGTGTATTCTCTGGTGACTACAGTAATGTATTAGTATAGGGGTAGTATTCTCTGGTGACTACAGTAATGTTTTAGTATCTGGGTGGTATTCTCTGGTGAGTACAGTAATGTATTAGTATCTGGGTAGTATTCTCTGGTGAGTACAGTAATGTTTTAGTATCTGGGTAGTATTCTCTGGTGAGTACAGTAATGTATTAATATCTGGGTAGTATTCTCTGGTGAGTACAGTAATGTATTAATATCTGGGTAGTATTCTCTGGTGAGTACAGTAATGCATTAGTATCTGGGTAGTATTCTCTGGTGAGTACAGTAATGTATTAATATCTGGGTAGTATTCTCTGGTGAGTACAGTAATGTATTAGTATCTGGGTAGTATTCTCTGGTGACTACAGTAATGTTTTAGTATCTGGGTAGTATTCTCTGGTGTGTACAGTAATGCATTAGTATCTGGGTAGTATTCTCTGGTGAGTACAATAATGTATTAATATCTGGGTAGTATTCTCTGGTGAGTACAGCAATGTATTAGTATCTGGGTAGTATTCTCTGGTGTCTACAGTAATGTATTAGTATATGGGTAGTATTCTCTGGTGGGTACACTAATGTATTAATATCTGGGTAGTATTCTCTGGTGAATACAGTAATTTAGTATTATCTGGTGTGTACAATAATGCATTAGTATCTGGGTAGTACTCTCTAGTGAGTACAGTAATGTATTAGCATATGGGTAGTAGTATCTGGGAGTACAGTAATGTATTAGCATATGGGTAGTATTCTCTGGTGAGTACAGTAATGTATAAGTATCTGGGTAGTATTCTCTGGTGAGTACAGTAATGTATTAGTATCTCAGTAGTATTCTCTGGTGAGAACAGTAATAAATTAGTATCTGGGTAGTATTCTCTGGTGAGTACAGTAATGTATTAGTATCTAGGTAGCATTCTCTGGTGGGTACAGTAATGTATTAGTATCTGGGTAGTATTATCTGGTGGGTACAGTAATGTATTAGTATCTGGGTAGTATTCTCTGGTAAGTACAGTAATGTATTAGTATCTGGGTAGTATTATCTGGTAAGTACAGTAATGTATTAGTATCTGGGTAGTATTCTCTGGTGGGTACAGTAATACATTAGTATCTGAGTAGTATTCTCTGGTGAGTACAGTAATGTATTAGTATCTGGCTAGTATTCTCTGGTGACTACAGTAATGTATTAGCATCTGGGTAGCATTTTCTGGCGACTACAGTAATGTTTTAGTATCTGGGTAGTATTCTCTGGTGAGTACAGTAATGTATTAGTATCTGGGTAGTATTCTCTGATGAGTACAGTAATGTTTTAGTATCTGGGGAGTATTCTCTGGTGAGTACAGTAATGTATTAGTATCTGGGTAGTATTTTCTGGTGACTACAGTAATGTTTTAGTATCTGGGTAGTATTCTCTGGTTAGTACAGTAATGTATTAGTATATGGGTAGTATTCTCTGGTGAGTACAGTAATGTATTAGTATCTGGGTAGTATTCTCTGATGAGTACAGTAATGTTTTAGTATCTGGGTGTATTCTCTGGTGTCTACAGTAATGTATTAGTATATGGGTAGTATTCTCTGGTGACTACAGTAATGTTTTAGTATCTGTGTGGTATTCTCTGGTGAGTACAGTAATGTATTAGTATCTGGGTAGTATTCTCTGGTGACTACAGTAATGTTTTAGTATCTGGGTAGTATTCTCTGGTGTGTACAGTAATGCATTAGTATCTGGGTAGTATTCTCTGGTGAGTACAATAATGTGTTAATATCTGGGTAGTATTCTCTGGTGAGTACAGCAATGTATTAGTATCTGGGTAGTATTCTCTGGTGTCTACAGTAATGTATTAGTATATGGGTAGTATTCTCTGGTGGGTACACTAATGTATTAATATCTGGGTAGTATTCTCTGGTGAATACAGTAATTTAGTATTATCTGGTGTGTACAATAATGCATTAGTATCTGGGTAGTACTCTCTAGTGAGTACAGTAATGTATTAGCATATGGGTAGTAGTATCTGGGAGTACAGTAATGTATTAGCATATGGGTAGTATTCTCTGGTGAGTACAGTAATGTATAAGTATCTGGGTAGTATTCTCTGGTGAGTACAGTAATGTATTAGTATCTCGGTAGTATTCTCTGGTGAGAACAGTAATAAATTAGTATCTGGGTAGTATTATCTGGTGAGTACAGTAATGTATTAGTATCTAGGTAGCATTCTCTGGTGGGTACAGTAATGTATTAGTATCTGGGTAGTATTATCTGGTGAGTACAGTAATGTATTAGTATCTGGGTAGTATTCTCTGGTAAGTACAGTAATGTATTAGTATCTGGGTAGTATTATCTGGTAAGTACAGTAATGTATTAGTATGTGGGTAGTATTCTCTGGTGGGTACAGTAATACATTAGTATCTGAGTAGTATTTTCTGGTGAGTACAGTAATGTATTAGTATCTGGGTAGTATTCTCTGATGACTACAGTAATGTTTTAGTATCTGGGTAGTATTCTCTGGTGAGTACAGTAATACATTAGTATCTGGCTAGTATTCTCTGGTGACTACAGTAATGTATTAGCATCTGGGTAGTATTTTCTGGCGACTACAGTAATGTTTTAGTATCTGGGTAGTATTCTCTGGTGAGTACAGTAATGTATTAGTATCTGGGTAGTATTCTCTGATGAGTACAGTAATGTTTTAGTATCTGGGGAGTATTCTCTGGTGAGTATAGTAATGTATTAGTATCTGGGTAGTATTCTCTGGTGACTACAGTAATGTTTTAGTATCTGGGTAGTATTCTCTGGTGAGTACAGTAATATATTAGTATCTGGGTAGTATTCTCTGGTGACTACAGTAATGTTTTAGTATCTGGGTAGTATTCTCTGGTGAGTACAGTAATGTATTAGTATCTGGGTAGTATTCTCTGGTGAGTACAGTAATGTATTATTATCTGGGTAGTATTCTCTGGTGAGTACAGTAATGTATTAATATCTGGGTAGTATTCTCTGGTGATTACAGTAATGTATTAGTATCTGGGTAGTGTTCTCTGGTGTCTACAGTAATGTATTAGTATATGGGTAGTATTCTCTGGTGGGTACACTAATGTATTAATATCTGGGTAGTATTCTCTGGTGAATACAGTAATTTAGTATTATCTGATGTGTACAATAATGCATTAGTATCTGGGTAGTATTCTCTAGTGAGTACAGTAATGTATTAGCATATGGGTAGTATTCACTGGTGAGTACAGTAATGTATTAGTATCTGGGTAGTATTCTCTGGTGAGTACAGTAATGTATTAGCATACGGGTAGTATTCTCTGGTGTGTACAATAATGCATTAGTATCTGGGTAGTATTCTCTGGTGAGTACAGTAATGCATTAGTATCTGGGTAGTATTCTCCAATGAGTACAGTAATACATTAGTATCTGGGTAGTATTCTCTGGAAGTACAGTAATGTATTAGTATATGGGTACTATTCTCTGGTGAGTACAGTAATGTATTAGAGTATATTCGTAGTAACACCAGCACCAGTATCTTAGTATAAATGCTTTATTGAGGTTACATAAAAAGCAGCAACGTTTCGTGGCAAACCCACTTAGTCATGACTAAGGCATGACTAAGTGGAGAGAGGAGAATGACCAATGGCACTACTTATTTAATATTTGTAGACTTGTGTCCAGTAATAGGATACTTGGGTATTATTGACCCAGGTTCCAGGGTAGGTGCTGTGTATATAAGAAACTACAATTGGAGAAAGTTGTGGAGAAGGGAAAGCTCTGCACAACAAGTATATACTTATAGCACTCTGAAGTCTAAATAAATGAATCACCATTAGGTGATGCTTAGAATCACAAAAGTCATATAAGAATACTGTGGTACTTATGGGCAAGATAGATAAAAGAGAACTAAATTAAAAATTAACTTTTATTGGATTATTTAAAAATTCTCACATACATACAACACACAATTAAAACTACGTCTAGAGGGAATTTTCATAGATGTGCCCTTCCTAATAATCTATGCTATAAATATAGCAAATAAAGGTAGTAGTTGTGTACTCTGAGCGGTGAATTTTATATATTGTCTGGCTTATGTGTAAAACTACCAGAACAATTAATTATTCACCCAGAGATATTGGGACTACTTCCAGATATAAACTCTTAACTAATAGGACACTGGGTTAAGTGAACTAGAGTTGTGGCGTTCCTTAAGAGTGTAAGGCAATAAAGTAATAACACACTGTTAGCTGATAGGGTGGTAGTTGTTATCGAAGGTAATCAATGCTTTCGTATCTCAGTAGCAGATAGTGTTATTGGAGTGATATTATGCAAATCCAGCTGGTTCATGGATCATATGATCAGATATGATACCACTAGAATCAGCATATCTATGTAATAATATATAGATGCAAGCACCCAAGTGAAGTTAGTAAACATATACAGGTATTGGTGTATCACCATTAATCATAGACGGTAACTTGCTTCGTATTATTAATTTTATTCGGAGGTATTTGAAGCAGATTCTAATGTGCTGCAGCGGATACTCTCATACGCTTTAGTGCATGTAGTTGACCAATTGCTACTTATGTAGCTTCGTACAGCGTGTAAATAGAACGCTACAAGATATGCTTAGGTGCTGCTAGGAGTGTTGTTGGTAAGATAAATGCTTAGCAAATTGAAACATATACATTGTATAATAAAGCAATTGATACAAAGAGGTTTTGTGCACTGTGGCGGTAGTGTAAGTACCTACACTTGCCTCGTAGTTTGTGGCTATTAATAGTTAACTCACACACATTGGTTATGTTTGTTATATTTGGAGCAGATTCTAGTGTGCTGCAGCAGATACTATCATACGCTTTAGTGCATGTGGTTGGCCAATCGCAACTTATGTAAATTCATACAGCGTGTAAATAAAACGCTACAAGATATGCTTAGGTGCTACTAGGAGTGTTGTTGATAAGATCAATACTTAGCAAGTTGAAGCATATACGTTGTATAGTAAAGCAATTGATACAGAGGGGTTTTGTGCACTGTAGCGATAGTGTAAATGCCCACACTTGCCTCGTAGTTTGTAGATATTGATAGTTAGCTCTCACACATTTGTTATGTTTGTTATATTTGTATCTTACAAGGAACAGAGAGTTGGCTGTCAGGTGTCTGAGATTAATTACCAATTAGTTGGTCAAATGTTTGCACCGTACAATGAGACAGTAACTCGTAAAATTAATCAGTATGTTATTGGTAGGTATGGTTGTACTGCTGGTTTTCGGTTTGTTTGATGCCTAATAGAATATATCTACTCGTGAGGCTTCTGAATGAAATTAGTACCAGATATAGACCATATAGTAGCTACCAATAAACATTAACCCCAGTGGCAAATAAATATAGGATATTAAGAGTAGCTGGAAGGGACACGCTAATCGAGCCCTACTAGACAATTCCTAAAACACAGGAGCTCACTAGACTCCTCACCATTTCCCTAACATGTTTCGCCGCTTGTCGGCTTTCTCAAAGCAGCAAACCCACTTAGTCATGACTAAGGCATGACTAAGTGGGTTTGCCACGAAACGTTGCTGCTTTTAATGTAACCTCAATAAAGCATTTATACTAAGATACTGGTGCTGGTGTTACTACGAATATACTCTGATTCCTGGGGCTGTTGCAGCTGCCCCTTGCACCGGGCACCTTTCTACACTGATAGTGCTGTCCTCATCTACATTTGGATACAGTAATGTATTAGTATCTCGGTAGTATTCTCTGGTGAGAACAGTAATAAATTACAGGGAGTGCAGAATTATTAGGCAAGTTGTATTTTTGAGGATTAATTTTATTATTGAACAACAACCATGTTCTCAATGAACCCAAAAAACTCATTAATATCAAAGCTGAATATTTTTGGAAGTAGTTTTTAGTTTGTTTTTAGTTTTAGCTATTTTAGGGGGATCTCTGTGTGTGCAGGTGACTATTACTGTGCATAATTATTAGGCAACTTAACAAAAAACAAATATATACCCATTTCAATTATTTATTTTTACCAGTGAAACCAATATAACATCTCAACATTCACAAATATACATTTCTGACATTCAAAAACAAAACAAAAACAAATCAGTGACCAATATAGACACCTTTCTTTGCAAGGACACTCAAAAGCCTGCCATCCATGGATTCTGTAGGTGTTTTGATCTGTTCACCATCAACATTGCGTGCAGCAGCAACCACAGCCTCCCAGACACTGTTCAGAGAGGTGTACTGTTTTCCCTCCTTGTAAATCTCACATTTGATGATGGACCACAGGTTCTCAATGGGGTTCAGATCAGGTGAACAAGGAGGCCATGTCATTAGATTTTCTTCTTTTATACCCTTTCTTGCCAGCAATGCTGTGGAGTACTTGGACGAGTGTGATGGAGCATTGTCCTGCATGAAAATCATGTTTTTCTTGAAGGATGCAGACTTCTTCCTGTACCACTGCTTGAAGAAGGTGTCTTCCAGAAACTGGCAGTAGGACTGGGAGTTGAGCTTGACTCCATCCTCAACCCGAAAAGGCCCCACAAGCTCATCTTTGATGATACCAGCCCAAACCAGTACTCCACCTCCACCTTGCTGGCGTCTGAGTCGGACTGGAGCTCTCTGCCCTTTACCAATCCAGCCACGGGCCCATCCATCTGGCCCATCAAGACTCACTCTCATTTCATCAGTCCATAAAACCTTAGAAAAATCAGTCTTGAGATATTTCTTGGCCCAGTCTTGACGTTTCAGCTTGTGTGTCTTGTTCAGTGGTGGTCGTCTTTCAGCCTTTCTTACCTTGGCCATGTCTCTGAGTATTGCACACCTTGTGCTTTTGGGCACTCCAGTGATGTTGCAGCTCTGAAATATGGCCAAACTGGTGGCAAGTGGCATCTTGGCAGCTGCACGCTTGACTTTTCTCAGTTCATGGGCAGTTATTTTGCGCCTTGGTTTTTCCACACGCTTCTTGCGACCCTGTTGACTATTTTGAATGAAACGCTTGATTGTTCGATGATCACGCTTCAGAAGCTTTGCAATTTTAAGAGTGCTGCATCCCTCTGCAAGATATCTCACTATTTTTGACTTTTCTGAGCCTGTCAAGTCCTTCTTTTGACCCATTTTGCCAAAGGAAAGGAAGTTGCCTAATAATTATGCACACCTGATATAGGGTGTTGATGTCATTAGACCACACCCCTTCTCATTACAGAGATGCACATCACCTAATATGCTTAATTGGTAGTAGGCTTTCGAGCCTATACAGCTTGGAGTAAGACAACATGCATAAAGAGGATGATGTGGTCAAAATACTAATTTGCCTAATAATTCTACACTCCCTGTAGTATATGGGTAGTATTCTATGGTGAGTACAGTAATGTATTAGTATATAGGTAGCATTCTCTGGTGGGTACAGTAATGTATTAGTATCTGGGTAGTATTATCTTGTAAGTACAGTAATGTATTAGTATCTGGGTAGTATTCTCTGGTGGGTACAGTAATACATTAGTATCTGAGTAGTATTTTCTGGTGAGTACAGTAATACATTAGTATCTGGGTAGTATTCTCTGGTGAGTACAGTAATGTATTAGTATCTGGGTAGTATTCTCTGGTGAGTACAGTAATGTATTAGTATCTGAGTAGTATTCTCTGGTGAGTACAGTAATGTATTAGTATCTGGGTAGTATTCTCCAATGAGTACAGTAATACATTAGTATCTGGGTAGTATTCTCTGGAAGTACAGTAATGTATTAGTATATGGGTACTATTCTCTGGTGAGTACAGTAATGTATTAGAGTATATTCGTAGTAACACCAGCACCAGTATCTTAGTATAAATGCTTTATTGAGGTTACATAAAAAGCAGCAACGTTTCGTGGCAAACCCACTTAGTCATGACTAAGGCATGACTAAGTGGGTTTGCCACGAAACGTTGCTGCTTTTAATGTAACCTCAATAAAGCATTTATACTAAGATACTGGTGCTGGTGTTACTACGAATATACTCTGATTCCTGGGGCTGTTGCAGCTGCCCCTTGCACCGGGCACCTTTCTACACTGATAGTGCTGTCCTCATCTACATTTGGATACAGTAATGTATTAGTATCTCAGTAGTATTCTCTGGTGAGAACAGTAATAAATTAGTATATGGGTAGTATTCTCTGGTGAGAACAGTAATAAATTAGTATATGGGTAGTATTCTCTGGTGAGAACAGTAATGTATTAGTATATAGGTAGCATTCTCTGGTGAGTACAGTAATACATTAGTATCTGGGTAGTATTCTCTGGTGAGTACAGTAATGTTTTAGTATCTGGGTAGTATTCTCTGGTTAGTACAGTAATGTATTAGTATCTGGGTAGTATTCTCTGGTGAGTACAGTAATGTATTAGTATCTGGGTAGTAGTCTCTGGTGAGTAAAGTAATGTATTAGTATCTGGGTAGTATTCTCCAATGAGTACAGTAATACATTAGTATCTGGGTAGTATTCTCTGGAAGTACAGTAATGTATTAGTATATGGGTAGTATTCTCTGGTGAGTACAGTAAAACATTACTACTGGGTAGTATGCTCTGGTAAGTACAGTAATACATTAGTATCTGGGTAGTATTCTCTGGTGAGTACAGTAATGTATTAGTATCTGGGTAGTATTATCTGGTGAGTACAGTAATGTATTAGTATCTGGGTAGTATTCTCTGGTGAGTACAGTAATGTATTAGTATATGGGTAGTATTCTCTGGTGACTACAGTAAAACATTAGTACTGGGTAGTATGCTCTGGTGAGTACAGTAATACATTAGTATCTGGGTAGTATTCTCTGGTGAGTACAGTAATGTATTAGTATCTAGGTAGTATTATCTGGTGAGTACAGTAATGTATTAGTATATGGGTAGCATTCTCTGGTGGGTACAGTAATGTATTAGTATATGGGTAGTATTCTCTGGGAGTACAGTAATGTATTGGTATATGGGTAGTATTCTCTGGTGAGTACAGTAATGTATTAGTATATGGGTAGTATTTGCTGGGAGTACAGTAATGTATTAGTATCTGGGTAGTATTCTCTGGTGAGTACAGTAATGTATTAGTATCTGGGTAGTATTCTCTGGTGAGTACAGTAATGTATTAGTATCTGGGTAGTATTCTCTGGTGAGTACAGTAATGTATTAGTATCTGGGTAGTATTCTCTGGTGAGTACAGTAATGTATTAGTATATGGGTAGCATTCTCTGGTGAGTACAGTAATGTATTAGTATATGGGTAGCATTCTCTGGTGAGTACAGTAATGTATTAGTATCTGGGTACTATTCTCTGGTGAGTACAGTAATGTATTAGTATCTGGGTACTATTCTCTGGTGAGTACAGTAATGTATTAGTATCTGGGTAGTATTCTCTGGTGAGTACAGTAATGTATTAGTATCTGGGTAGTATTCTCTGGTGAGTACAGTAATGTATTAGTATCTGGGTAGTATTCTCTGGTGAGTACAGTAATGTATTAGTATCTGGGTACTATTCTCTGATGAGTACAGTAATACATTAGTATCTGGGTAGTATTCTCTGGAAGTACAGTAATGTATTAGTATATGGGTACTATTCTCTGGTGAGTACAGTAATGTATTAGAGTATATTCGTAGTAACACCAGCACCAGTATCTTAGTATAAATGCTTTATTGAGGTTACATAAAAAGCAGCAACGTTTCGTGGCAAACCCACTTAGTCATGACTAAGGCATGACTAAGTGGGTTTGCCACGAAACGTTGCTGCTTTTAATGTAACCTCAATAAAGCATTTATACTAAGATACTGGTGCTGGTGTTACTACGAATATACTCTGATTCCTGGGGCTGTTGCAGCTGCCCCTTGCACCGGGCACCTTTCTACACTGATAGTGCTGTCCTCATCTACATTTGGATACAGTAATGTATTAGTATCTCAGTAGTATTCTCTGGTGAGAACAGTAATAAATTAGTATATGTTTAGTATTCTCTGGTGAGAACAGTAATAAATTAGTATATGGGTAGTATTCTCTGGTGAGAACAGTAATGTATTAGTATATAGGTAGCATTCTCTGGTGAGTACAGTAATACATTAGTATCTGGGTAGTATTCTCTGGTGAGTACAGTAATACATTAGTATCTGGGTAGTATTCTCTGGTGAGTACAGTAATGTTTTAGTATCTGGGTAGTATTCTCTGGTTAGTACAGTAATGTATTAGTATCTGGGTAGTATTCTCTGGTGAGTACAGTAATGTATTAGTATCTGGGTAGTATTCTCCAATGAGTACAGTAATACATTAGTATCTGGGTAGTATTCTCTGGAAGTACAGTAATGTATTAGTATATGGGTAGTATTCTCTGGTGAGTACAGTAAAACATTACTACTGGGTAGTATGCTCTGGTAAGTACAGTAATGCATTAGTATCTGGGTAGTATTCTCTGGTGAGTACAGTAATGTATTAGTATCTGGGTAGTATTATCTGGTGAGTACAGTAATGTATTAGTATCTGGGTAGTATTCTCTGGTGAGTACAGTAATGTATTAGTATATGGGTAGTATTCTCTGGTGACTACAGTAAAACATTAGTACTGGGTAGTATGCTCTGGTGAGTACAGTAATACATTAGTATCTGGGTAGTATTCTCTGGTGAGTACAGTAATGTATTAGTATCTAGGTAGTATTATCTGGTGAGTACAGTAATGTATTAGTATATGGGTAGCATTCTCTGGTGGGTACAGTAATGTATTAGTATATGGGTAGTATTCTCTGGGAGTACAGTAATGTATTGGTATATGGGTAGTATTCTCTGGTGAGTACAGTAATGTATTAGTATATGGGTAGTATTTGCTGGGAGTACAGTAATGTATTAGTATCTGGGTAGTATTCTCTGGTGAGTACAGTAATGTATTAGTATCTGGGTAGTATTCTCTGGTGAGTACAGTAATGTATTAGTATCTGGGTAGTATTCTCTGGTGAGTACAGTAATGTATTAGTATCTGGGTAGTATTCTCTGGTGAGTACAGTAATCTATTAGTATATGGGTAGCATTCTCTGGTGAGTACAGTAATGTATTAGTATATGGGTAGCATTCTCTGGTGAGTACAGTAATGTATTAGTATCTGGGTACTATTCTCTGGTGAGTACAGTAATGTATTAGTATCTGGGTACTATTCTCTGGTGAGTACAGTAATGTATTAGTATCTGGGTAGTATTCTCTGGTGAGTACAGTAATGTATTAGTATCTGGGTAGTATTCTCTGGTGAGTACAGTAATGTATTAGTATCTGGGTAGTATTCTCTGGTGAGTACAGTAATGTATTAGTATCTGGGTACTATTCTCTGATGAGTACAGTAATGTATTAGTATATGGGTAGTATTCTCTTGTGAGTACAGTAATGTATTAGTATCTGGGTAGAATTCTCTGGTGATTACAGTAATGTATTAGTATCTGGGTACTATTCTCTGGTGAGTACAGTAATGTATTAGTATATGGGTAGTATTCTCTTGCGAGTACAATAATGTATTAGTATCTGGGTAGTATTCTCTGGTGAGTACAGTAATTTATTAGTATCTGGGTAGTATTCTCTTGTGAGTACAGTAATGTATTAGTATCTGGGTACTATTCTCTGGTGAGTACAGTAATGTATTAGTATATGGGTAGTATTCTCTTGTGAGTACAGTAATGTGTTAGTATGTAGGTAGCATGTACGTCTTTCTCTCTCACTGTCTAAATCTGGGGCTAGTCTGCCTGCTTTGCTCTACTCTTCCTGCCTGTCTCTAGCTGCCTGCCTGCCTGTCTGTCTCTAGCTGCCTGTCTGTCTGTCTCTAGCTGCCCCCCTCTGCCTGTCTCTAGCTGCCCCCCTCTGCCTGTCTCTAGCTGTCCACCTCTGCCTGTCTCTAGCTGCCCCCTATGTCTGTCTCTAGCTGCCTGTCTCTAGCTGCCCCCTCTGCCTGTCTCTGTGCATTTCTGCCTGTCTCTAGCTGCCCCCCTCTGCCTGTCTCTGCCCACCTCTGCCTGTCTCTGCCCACCTCTGCCTGTCTCTAGCTGCCCCCCTCTGCCTGTCTCTAGCTGCCCCCCTCTGCCTGTCTCTAGCTGCCCACCTCTGCCTGTCTCTAGCTGCCCACCTCTGCCTGTCTCTAGCTGCCCACCTCTGCCTGTGTCTAGCTGCCCACCTCTGCCTGTCTCTAGCTGCCCACCTCTGCCTGTCTCTATCTGCCCCCCTCTGCCTGTCTCTAGCTGCCCCCCTCTGCCTGTCTCTAGCTGACCCCTCTGCCTGTCTCTAGCTGCCCCCTCTGCCTGTCTCTAGCTGCCCCCTCTGCCTGTCTCTAGCTGCCCCCTCTGCCTGTCTCTAGCTGACCCCTCTGCCTGTCTCTAGCTGACCCCTCTGCCTGTCTCTAGCTGACCCCTCTGCCTGTCTCTATCTGTCCACCTCTGCCTGTCTCTAGCTGACCCCTCTGCCTGTCTCTAGCTGACCCCTCTGCCTGTCTCTAGCTGCCCCCTCTGCCTGTCTCTATCTGTCCACCTCTGCCTGTCTCTATCTGCCCACCTCTGCCTGTCTCTATCTGTCCACCTCTGCCTGTCTCTATCTGCCCACCTCTGCCTGTCTCTATCTGCCCACCTCTGCCTGTCTCTAGCTGTCCACCTCTGCCTGTCTCTAGCTGTCCACCTCTGCCTGTCTCTAGCTGTCCACCTCTGCCTGTCTCTAGCTGTCCACATCTGCCTGTCTCTAGCTGCCCCCCTCTGCCTGTCTCTAGCTGCCCACCTCTGCCTGTCTCTAGCTGCCCCCCTCTGCCTGTGTCTAGCTGCAACCTCTGCCTGTGTCTAGCTGCCCACCTTTGCCTGTCTCTAGCTGCCTGTCTCTAGCTGCACCCCTCTGCCTGTCTCTAGCTGCCCACCTCTGCCTGTCTCTAGCTGCCCCCCTCTGCCTGCCTCTAGCTGCCCCCCTCTGCCTGTCTCTGTGCACCTCTGCCTGTCTCTGTGCACCTCTGCCTGTCTCTAGCTGCCCCCCTCTGCCTGTCTCTAGCTGCCCCCCTCTGCCTGTCTCTAGCTGCCCCCCTCTGCCTGTCTCTAGCTGCCCCCCTCTGCCTGTCTCTAGCTGCCCCCCTCTGCCTGTCTCTGTGCATCTCTGCCTGTCTCTGTGCATCTCTGCCTGTCTCTAGCTGCCCACCTCTGCCTGTCTCTATCTGTCCACCTCTGCCTGTCTCTAGCTGCCCACCTCTGCCTGTCTCTATCTGCCCACCTCTGCCTGTCTCTATCTGCCCACCTCTGCCTGTCTCTAGCTGCCCACCTCTGCCTGTCTCTAGCTGCCCACCTCTGCCTGTCTCTGTGCACCTCTGCCTGTCTCTGTGCACCTCTGCCTGTCTCTAGCTGCCCCCCTCTGCCTGTCTCTAGCTGCCCCCCTCTGCCTGTCTCTAGCTGCCCCCCTCTGCCTGTCTCTAGCTGACCCCTCTGCCTGTCTCTGTGCACCTCTGCCTGTCTCTAGCTGCCCACCTCTGCCTGTCTCTAGCTGCCCCCCTATGCCTGCCTCTAGCTGCCCCCCTATGCCTGCCTCTAGCTGCCCCCCTCTGCCTGTCTCTAGCTGCCCCCCTCTGCCTGTCTCTAGCTGCCCCCCTATGCCTGTCTCTAGCTGCCCCCCTCTGCCTGTCTCTAGCTGCCCCCCTCTGCCTGTCTCTAGCTGCCCCCCTCTGCCTGTCTCTAGCTGCCCCCCCTGCCTGTCTCTGTGCATCTCTGCCTGTCTCTAGCTGCCCACCTCTGCCTGTCTCTATCTGTCCACCTCTGCCTGTCTCTATCTGTCCACCTCTGCCTGTCTCTATCTGTCCACCTCTGCCTGTCTCTATCTGTCCACCTCTGCCTGTCTCTATCTGCCCACCTCTGCCTGTCTCTATCTGCCCACCTCTGCTTGTCTCTAGCTGTCCACCTCTGCCTGTCTCTAGCTGCCCCCTCTGTCTGTCTCTAGCTGCCCCCCTCTGCCTGTCTCTGTGCATTTCTGCCTGTCTCTAGCTGCCCCCCTCTGCCTGTTTCTAGCTGCCCACCTCTGCCTGTTTCTAGCTGCCCCCCTCTGCCTGTCTCTAGCTGACCCCTCTGCCTGTCTCTAGCTGCCCCCCTCTGCCTGTCTCTAGCTGCCCCCCTCTGCCTGTCTCTATCTGCCCACCTCTGCCTGTCTCTATCTGTCCACCTCTGCCTGTCTCTATCTGCCCACCTCTGCCTGTCTCTATCTGCCCACCTCTGCCTGTCTCTATCTGCCCACCTCTGCCTGTCTCTATCTGCCCACCTCTGCCTGTCTCTAGTTGCCCCCTCTGCCTGTCTCTAGCTGCCCCCTCTGCCTGTCTCTAGCTGCTCCCTCTGCCTGTCTCTAGCTGCCCCCTCTGCCTGTCTCTAGCTGCCCACCTCTGCCTGTCTCTGTGCACCTCTGCCTGTCTCTGCCCACCTCTGCCTGTCTCTATCTGCCCACCTCTGCCTGTCTCTAGCTGTCCACCTCTGCCTGTCTTTAGCTGCCCCCTCTGCCTGTCTCTAGCTGCCCCCCTCTGCCTGTCTCTGTGCATTTCTGCCTGTCTCTAGCTGCCCCCCTCTGCCTGTCTCTAGCTGCCCCCCTCTGCCTGTCTCTAGCTGCCCCCCTCTGCCTGTCTCTAGCTGCCCACCTCTGCCTGTCTCTAGCTGCCCCCCTCTGCCTGTCTCTAGCTGACCCCTCTGCCTGTCTTTGTGCACCTCTGCCTGTCTCTAGCTGCCCCCCTCTGCCTGTCTCTGCATTTCTGCCTGTCTCTAGCTGCCCCCCTCTGCCTGTCTCTAGCTGCCCACCTCTGCCTGTCTCTGCCCACCTCTGCCTGTCTCTGCCCACCTCTGCCTGTCTCTAGCTGCCCCCCTCTGCCTGTCTCTAGCTGCCCACCTCTGCCTGTCTCTAGCTGCCCCCCTCTGCCTGTCTCTAGCTGCCCCCCTCTGCCTGTCTCTATCTGCCCCCCTCTGCCTGTCTCTAGCTGCCCCCCTCTGCCTGTCTCTAGCTGACCCCTCTGCCTGTCTCTAGCTGACCCCTCTGCCTGTCTCTAGCTGCCCCCTCTGCCTGTCTCTAGCTGACCCCTCTGCCTGTCTCTATCTGTCCACCTCTGCCTGTCTCTATCTGCCCACCTCTGCCTGTCTCTATCTGCCCACCTCTGCCTGTCTCTAGCTGTCCACCTCTGCCTGTCTCTAGCTGTCCACCTCTGCCTGTCTCTAGCTGTCCACCTCTGCCTGTCTCTAGCTGTCCACATCTGCCTGTCTCTAGCTGCCCCCCTCTGCCTGTCTCTAGCTGCCCACCTCTGCCTGTCTCTAGCTGCCCCCCTCTGCCTGTCTCTAGCTGCAACCTCTGCCTGTGTCTAGCTGCCCACCTTTGCCTGTCTCTAGCTGCCTGTCTCTAGCTGCACCCCTCTGCCTGTCTCTAGCTGCCCACCTCTGCCTGTCTCTAGCTGCCCCCCTCTGCCTGCCTCTAGCTGCCCCCCTCTGCCTGTCTCTAGCTGCCCCCCTCTGCCTGTCTCTAGCTGCCCCCCTCTGCCTGTCTCTAGCTGCCCCCCTCTGCCTGTCTCTAGCTGCCCCCCTCTGCCTGTCTCTAGCTGCCCCCCTCTGCCTGTCTCTAGCTGCCCCCCTCTGCCTGTCTCTAGCTGCCCCCTCTGCCTGTCTCTGTGCATCTCTGCCTGTCTCTGTGCATCTCTGCCTGTCTCTAGCTGCCCACCTCTGCCTGTCTCTAGCTGCCCACCTCTGCCTGTCTCTAGCTGCCCACCTCTGCCTGTCTCTAGCTGCCCACCTCTGCCTGTCTCTATCTGTCCACCTCTGCCTGTCTCTAGCTGCCCACCTCTGCCTGTCTCTAGCTGCCCACCTCTGCCTGTCTCTAGCTGCCCACCTCTGCCTGTCTCTAGCTGCCCACCTCTGCCTGTCTCTAGCTGCCCACCTCTGCCTGTCTCTAGCTGTCCACCTCTGCCTGTCTCTAGCTGCCCACCTCTGCCTGTCTCTAGCTGCCCACCTCTGCCTGTCTCTAGCTGCCCACCTCTGCCTGTCTCTAGCTGCCCACCTCTGCCTGTCTCTAGCTGCCCACCTCTGCCTGTCTCTAGCTGCCCACCTCTGCCTGTCTCTATCTGTCCACCTCTGCCTGTCTCTAGCTGCCCACCTCTGCCTGTCTCTAGCTGCCCACCTCTGCCTGTCTCTAGCTGCCCACCTCTGCCTGTCTCTAGCTGCCCACCTCTGCCTGTCTCTAGCTGCCCACCTCTGCCTGTCTCTATCTGTCCACCTCTGCCTGTCTCTAGCTGCCCACCTCTGCCTGTCTCTAGCTGCCCACCTCTGCCTGTCTCTATCTGTCCACCTCTGCCTGTCTCTAGCTGCCCACCTCTGCCTGTCTCTAGCTGCCCACCTCTGCCTGTCTCTAGCTGTCCACCTCTGCCTGTCTCTATCTGTCCACCTCTGCCTGTCTCTATCTGTCCACCTCTGCCTGTCTCTAGCTGCCCACCTCTGCCTGTCTCTATCTGTCCACCTCTGCCTGTCTCTAGCTGCCCACCTCTGCCTGTCTCTATCTGCCCACCTCTGCCTGTCTCTAGCTGTCCACCTCTGCCTGTCTCTAGCTGTCCACCTCTGCCTGTCTCTAGCTGTCCACCTCTGCCTGTCTCTAGCTGCCCCCCTCTGCCTGTCTCTAGCTGCCCACCTCTGCCTGTCTCTGTGCACCTCTGCCTGTCTCTGTGCACCTCTGCCTGTCTCTGTGCACCTCTGCCTGTCTCTGTGCACCTCTGCCTGTCTCTAGCTGCCCACCTCTGCCTGTCTCTAGCTGCCCCCCTCTGCCTGTCTCTAGCTGCCCCCCTCTGCCTGTCTCTAGCTGCCCCCCTCTGCCTGTCTCTAGCTGCCCCCCTCTGCCTGTCTCTGTGCATCTCTGCCTGTCTCTGTGCATCTCTGCCTGTCTCTAGCTGCCCACCTCTGCCTGTCTCTATCTGTCCACCTCTGCCTGTCTCTAGCTGCCCACCTCTGCCTGTCTCTATCTGCCCACCTCTGCCTGTCTCTATCTGCCCACCTCTGCCTGTCTCTAGCTGTCCACCTCTGCCTGTCTCTAGCTGTCCACCTCTGCCTGTCTCTAGCTGTCCACCTCTGCCTGTCTCTAGCTGTCCACCTCTGCCTGTCTCTAGCTGCCAACCTCTGCCTATCTCTAGCTGCCCCCCTCTGCCTGTCTCTAGCTGCCCCCCTCTGCCTGTTTCTAGCTGACCCCTCTGCCTGTCTCTGTGCACCTCTGCCTGTCTCTAGCTGCCCACCTCTGCCTGTCTCTAGCTGCCCCCCTCTGCCTGTCTCTGTGCATTTCTGCCTGTCTCTAGCTGCCCCCCTCTGCCTGTCTCTATCTGCCCACCTCTGCCTGTCTCTAGCTGCCCCCCTCTGCCTGTCTCTAGCTGACCCCTTTGCCTGTCTTTGTGCACCTCTGCCTGTCTCTAGCTGCCCCCCTCTGCCTGTCTCTATCTGCCCACCTCTGCCTGTCTCTATCTGTCCACCTCTGCCTGTCTCTATCTGCCCACCTCTGCCTGTCTCTAGCTGTCCACCTCTGCCTGTCTCTATCTGCCCACCTCTGCCTGTCTCTATCTGCCCACCTCTGCCTGTCTCTATCTGCCCACCTCTGCCTGTCTCTAGCTGTCCACCTCTGCCTGTCTCTAGCTGTCCACCTCTGCCTGTCTCTAGCTGCCCCCTCTGCCTGTCTCTAGCTGCCCCCTCTGCCTGTCTCTAGCTGCCCCCCTCTGCCTGTCTCTAGCTGCCCACCTCTGCCTGTCTCTAGCTGCCCCCCTCTGCCTGTCTCTGTGCACCTCTGCCTGTCTCTGTGCACCTCTGCCTGTCTCTGTGCATCTCTGCCTGTCTCTAGCTGCCTGTCTCTGTGCACCTCTGCCTGTCTCTAGCTGCCTGTCTCTAGCTGCTTGTCTCTGTGCACCTCTGCCTGTCTCTAGCTGCCTGTCTCTGTGCACCTCTGCCTGTCTCTAGCTGCCTGTCTCTGTGCACCTCTGCCTGTCTCTAGCTGCCTGTCTCTAGCTGCCTGTATCTAGCTGCCTGTCTCTGTGCACCTCTGCCTGTCTCTAGCTGCCTGTCTCTGTGCACCTCTGCCTGTCTCTAGCTGCCTGTCTCTAGCTGCCTGTCTCTAGCTGCCTGTCTCTGTGCACCTCTGCCTGTCTCTAGCTGCCTGTCTCTGTGCACCTCTGCCTGTCTCTAGCTGCCTGTCTCTAGCTGCCTGTCTCTAGCTGCCTGTCTCTGTGCACCTCTGCCTGTCTCTAGCTGCCTGTCTCTGTGCACCTCTGCCTGTCTCTAGCTGCCTGTCTCTAGCTGCCTGTCTCTAGCGGCCTGTCTCTGTGCACCTCTGCCTGTCTCTAGCTGCCTGTTGGTATCTCTGGCCTGCACAAACACAAGTTCTGCATACACTCCCCATCTCCCTCCCCCCTTTCTGCAGATGTCTTTCAGTAGCCTGCGGTGAAGCAGTCAGGAATGTGCCCCCCCAGCCCTGCAGCTCCCTGTGTACGTCACAGATGCTGTGTTCTCCTCTCTCGCAGCCTCAGTAACCGTCTGCAGCATCTTGTTACTCCTCACACAAGATGTGACCCCCTCATCTTTCTCTCCTGGTCACCCCCATCTGCTTCCTCAATATTCAGGCTATGAACCCAATGCTGACTCCCAACCTTCTCCTCCTGTCCTCAGATTCCCCTCTTCAATCTGAGGACAGCCCCCCATCCCCCCCTCCAGCTTCACTTTTATTGGGGGCCCCTTACACTCAGGGTGGGGGGGCCTCCGCTTTACGCAATGACTTTGGCTCTAACATTAGTGTCCTGAAGACCCTTAATCTGCGCTTTCGTTGCTTCTTGGCTAAAGTGCATGAATTGGAGCGAAGGAACCGCTCATTGGAAAGAGCACTTGAGAGAGCACGGGGTGCAGGGCCTATAACTCGGGATCAAGCCGTCCAGACTGGTTTTGTGGGACCCATTTTGGGACTTACTCGTCCTGTTCCCATGCCAGCCCCTCAGCCATGGATTTATGGCCCCCGTAGACTAGTGACCCGGTCTGATGTGGTGACGCCAGGGCTAGGAAGCGGGGCCTACTGGGGTCACTCAGATGGTGTTGGTGTGCAGATTGATACGATCACCCCAGAAATAAGAGCATTATACAATGTGCTGGGAAAGGTCAAACGTGAACGAGATGCCTATAAACAGAGGTAAGTGAGTGTGCTCCCAGTGTCTGATATAGTGAGTGTGCTCCCAGTGTCTGATATAGTGAGTGTGCTCCCTGTGTCTGATATAGTGAGTGTGCTCCCTGTGTCTGATATAGTGAGTGTGCTCCCAGTGTCTGATATAGTGAGTGTGCTCCCAGTGTCTGATATAGTGAGTGTGCTCCCAGTGTCTGATATAGTGAGTGTGCTCCCAGTGTCTGATATAGTGAGTGTGCTCCCAGTGTCTGATATAGTGAGTGTGCTCCCAGTGTCTGATATAGTGAGTGTGCTCCCTGTGTCTGATATAGTGAGTGTGCTCCCAGTGTCTGACATAGTGAGTGTGCTCCCAGTGTCTGATATAGTGAGTGTGCTCCCAGTGTCTGATATAGTGAGTGTGCTCCCAGTGTCTGATATAGTGAGTGTGCTCCCAGTGTCTGATATAGTGAGTGTGCTCCCAGTGTCTGATATAGTGAGTGTGCTCCCTGTGTCTGATATAGTGAGTGTGCTCCCAGTGTCTGACATAGTGAGTGTGCTCCCAGTGTCTGATATAGTGAGTGTGCTCCCAGTGTCTGACATAGTGAGTGTGCTCCCTGTGTCTGATATAGTGAGTGTGCTCCCAGTGTCTGATATAGTGAGTGTGCTCCCAGTGTCTGATATAGTGAGTGTGCTCCCTGTGACTGACATAGTGAGTGTGCTCCCAGTGTCTGATATAGTGAGTGTGCTCCCTAGCTGAGACTGTCTTGTAGATCTAATATACAGTAAATTGGGAGCATAGAGTCTATTTTCTTCTGAGACCAGGAACTATCATTAATCCCATATATAGAGAGGTGTACTGTATATAGTCACATATAGCAATACTATATACAGTGTCTGGAATATAGTTATATACAGAGCAGTCACAGCCAGTAATACTATGTACAGTGACCGCTATATAGTTATATACAGAGCAGTCACAGCCAGTAATACTATGTACAGTGACCGGTATATAGTTATATACAGAGCAGTCACAGCCAGTAATACTATGTACAGTGACCGGTATATAGTTATATACAGAGCAGTCACAGCCAGTAATACTATGTACAGTGACCGGTATATAGTTATATACAGAGCTGTCACAGCCAGTAATACTATGTACAGTGACCGGTATATAGTTATATACAGAGAGCAGTCACAGCCAGTAATACTATGTACAGTGACCGGTATATAGTTATATACAGAGAGCAGTCACAGCCAGTAATATTATGTACAGTGACCGGTATATAGTTATATACAGAGCAGTCACAGCCAGTAATACTATGTATAGTGACCGGTATATAGTTATATACAGAGCAGTCACAGCCAGTAATACTATGTACAGTGACCGGTATATAGTTATATACAGAGAGCAGTCACAGCCAGTAATACTATGTACAGTGACCGGTATATAGTTATATACAGAGCAGTCACAGCCAGTAATACTATGTACAGTGACCGGTATATAGTTATATACACAACAGTCACAGCCAGTAATACTATGTACAGTGACCGGTATATAGTTATATACAGAGCAATCACAGCCAGTAATACTATGTACAGTGACCGGTATATAGTTATATACAGAGCAGTCACAGCCAGTAATACTAATTGTACAGTGACCGGTATATAGTTATATACAGAGCAGTCACAGCCAGTAATACTATGTACAGTGACCGGTATATAGTTATATACAGAGCAGTCACAGCCAGTAATACTATGTACAGTGACCGGTATATAGTTATATACAGAGCAGTCACAGCCAGTAATACTATGTACAGTGACCGGTATATAGTTATATACAGAGCAGTCACAGCCAGTAATACTATGTACAGTGACCGGTATATAGTTATATACAGAGCAGTCACAGCCAGTAATACTATGTACAGTAACCGCTATATAGTTATATACAGAGCAGTCACAGCCAGTAATACTATGTACAGTGACCGGTATATAGTTATATAAAGAGCAGTCACAGCCAGTAATACTATGTACAGTGACCGGTATATAGTTATATACAGAGAGCAGTCACAGCCAGTAATACTATGTACAGTGACCGCTATATAGTTATATACAGAGCAGTCACAGCCAGTAATACTATGTACAGTGAACGGTATATAGTTATATACACAACAGTCACAGCCAGTAATACTATGTACAGTGACCGCTATAGAGTTATATACAGAGCAGTCACAGCCAGTAATACTATGTACAGTGACCGCTATAGAGTTATATACAGAGCAGTCACAGCCAGTAATACTATGTACAGTGACCGGTATATAGTTATATACAGAGCAGTCACAGCCAGTAATACTATGTACAGTGACCGCTATATAGTTATATACAGAGAGCAGTCACAGCCAGTAATACTATGTACAGTAACCGGTATATAGTTATATACAGAGCAGTCACAGCCAGTAATACTATGTACAGTGACCGGTATATAGTTATATACAGATAGCAGTCTCAGCCAGTAATACTATGTACAGTGACCGGTATATAGTTATATACAGAGCAGTCACAGCCAGTAATACTATGTACAGTGACCGCTATATAGTTATATACAGATAGCAGTCTCAGCCAGTAATACTATGTACAGTGACCGGTATATAGTTATATACAGAGCAGTCACAGCCAGTAATACTATGTACAGTGACCGCTATATAGTTATATACAGAGCAGTCACAGCCAGTAATACTATGTACAGTGACCGCTATATAGTTATATACAGAGAGCAGTCACAGCCAGTAATACTATGTACAGTGACCGGTATATAGTTATATACAGAGCAGTCACAGCCAGTAATACTATGTACAGTGACCGGTATATAGTTATATACAGAGCAGTCACAGCCAGTAATACTATGTACAGTGACCGGTATATAGTTATATACAGAGCAGTCACAGCCAGTAATACTATGTACAGTGACCGGTATATAGTTATATACAGAGCAGTCACAGTCAGTAATACTATGTACAGTGACCGGTATATAGTTATATACAGAGCAGTCACAGCCAGTAATACTATGTACAGTGACCGGTATATAGTTATATACAGAGAGCAGTCACAGCCAGTAATATTATGTACAGTGACCGGTATATAGTTATATACAGAGCAGTCACAGCCAGTAATACTATGTACAGTGACCGGTATATAGTTATATACAGAGCAGTCACAGCCAGTAATACTATGTACAGTGACCGGTATATAGTTATATACAGAGCAGTCACAGCCAGTAATACTATGTACAGTGACCGGTATATAGTTATATACAGAGCAGTCACAGCCAGTAATACTAATTGTACAGTGACCGGTATATAGTTATATACAGAGCAGTCACAGCCAGTACTACTATGTACAGTGACCGTTATATAGTTATATACAGAGCAGTCACAGCCAGTAATACTATGTACAGTGACCGGTATAGAGTTATATACAGAGCAGTCACAGCCAGTAATACTATGTACAGTGACCGGTATATAGTTATATACAGAGCAGTCACAGCCAGTAATACTATGTACAGTGACCGGTATATAGTTATATACAGAGCAGTCACAGCCAGTAATACTATGTACAGTGACCGGTATATAGTTATATACAGAGCAGTCACAGCCAGTAATACTATGTACAGTGACCGGTATATAGTTATATACAGAGCAGTCACAGTCAGTAATACTATGTATAGTGACCGGTATATAGTTATATACAGAGCAGTCACAGACAGTAATACTATGTACAGTGACCGGTATATAGTTATATACAGAGCAGTCACAGCCAGTAATACTAATTGTACAGTGACCGGTATATAGTTATATACACAACAGTCACAGCCAGTAATACTATGTACAGTGACCGGTATATAGTTATATACAGAGCAATCACAGCCAGTAATACTATGTACAGTGACCGGTATCTAGTTATATACAGAGCAGTCACAGCCAGTAATACTATGTACAGTGACCGGTATATAGTTATATACAGAGCAGTCACAGCCAGTAATACTATGTACAGTGACCGCTATATAGTTATATACAGAGAGCAGTCACAGCCAGTAATACTATGTACAGTAACCGGTATATAGTTATATACAGAGCAGTCACAGCCAGTAATACTATGTACAGTGACCGGTATATAGTTATATACAGAGCAGTCACAGCCAGTAATACTATGTACAGTGACCGGTATATAGTTATATACAGAGCAGGTCACAGCCAGTAATACTATGTACAGTGACCGGTATATAGTTATATACAGAGCAGTCACAGCCAGTAATACTATGTACAGTGACCGGTATATAGTTATATACAGAGCAGTCACAGCCAGTAATACTATGTACAGTGACCGGTATATAGTTATATACAGAGCAGTCACAGCCAGTAATACTATGTACAGTGACCGGTATATAGTTATATAAAGAGAGTAGTCACAGCCAGTAATACTATGTACAGTGACCGGTATATAGTTATATACAGAGCAGTCACAGCCAGTAATACTATGTACAGTGACCGGTATATAGTTATATACAGAGCAGTCACAGCCAGTAATACTTTGTACAGTGACCGGTATATAGTTATATACAGAGCAGTCACAGCCAGTAATACTATGTACAGTGACCGGTATATAGTTATATACATAACAGTCACAGCCAGTAATACTATGTACAGTGACCGGTATATAGTTATATACAGAGCATTCATAGCCAGTAATACTATGTACAGTGACCGGTATATAGTTATATACAGAGCAGTCACAGCCAGTAATACTATGTACAGTGACCGGTATATAGTTATATACAGAGCAGTCACAGCCAGTAATACTATGTACAGTAACCGGTATATAGTTATATACACAACAGTCACAGCCAGTAATACTATGTACAGTGACCGGTATATAGTTATATACAGAGCATTCACAGCCAGTAATACTATGTACAGTGACCGGTATATAGTTATATACAGAGCAGTCACAGCCAGTAATACTATGTACAGTGACCGGTATATAGTTATATACAGAGCAGTCACAGCCAGTAATACTATGTACAGTGACCGGTATATAGTTATATACAGAGCATTCACAGCCAGTAATACTATGTACAGTGACCGGTATATAGTTATATACAGAGAGTAGTCACAGCCAGTAATACTATGTACAGTGACCGGTATATAGTTATATACAGAGCAGTCACAGCCAGTAATACTATGTACAGTGACCGGTATATAGTTATATACACAACAGTCACAGCCAGTCATACTATGTAAAGTGACCGGTATATAGTTATATACAGAGAGCAGTCACAGCCAGTAATACTATGTACAGTGACCGCTATATAGTTATATACACAGCAGTCACAGCCAGTAATACTATGTACAGTGACCGGTATATAGTTATATACAGAGCAGTCACAGCCAGTAATACTATGTACAGTGACCGGTATATAGTTATATACAGAGCATTCACAGTCAGTAATACTATGTACACTGACCGGTATATAGTTATATACAGAGCAGTCACAACCAGTCATACTATGTAAAGTGACCGGTATATAGTTATATACAGAGCATTCACAGTCAGTAATACTATGTACAGTGACCGGTATATAGTTAAATACAGAGCAGTCACAGCCAGTAATACTATGTACAGTGACCGGTATATAGTTATATACAGCGCAGTCACAGCCAGTAATACTATGTACAGTGACCGGTATATAGTTATATACAGAGAGCAGTCACAGCCAGTACTACTATATACAGTGACCGCTATATAGTTATATACAGAGCAGTGACAGCCAGTAATACTATGCACAGTGACCGGTATATAGTTATATACAGAGAGCAGTCACAGCCAGTAATACTATGTACAGTGACCGGTATATAGTTATATACAGAGCAGTCACAGCCAGTAATACTATGTACAGTGACCGGTATATAGTTATATACAGAGCAGTCACAGCCAGTAATACTATGTACAGTGACCGGTATATAGTTATATACAGAGCAGTCACAGCCAGTAATACTATGTACAGTGACCGCTATATAGTTATATACAGAGCAGTCACAGCCAGTAATACTAATTGTACAGTGACCGGTATAGAGTTATATACAGAGCAGTCACAGCCAGTAATACTATGTACAGTGACCGGTATATAGTTATATACAGAGCAGTCACAGCCAGTAATACTATGTACAGTGACCGGTATATAGTTATATACAGAGCAGTCACAGCCAGTAATACTATGTACAGTGACCGCTATATAGTTATATACAGAGCAGTCACAGCCAGTAATACTATGTACAGTGACCGCTATATAGTTATATACAGAGCAGTCACAGCCAGTAATACTATGTACAGTGACCGGTATATAGTTATATACAGAGCAGTCACAGCCAGTAATACTATGTACAGTGACCGCTACATAGTTATATACAGAGAGCAGTCACAGCCAGTAATACTATGTACAGTGACCACTATATAGTTATATACAGAGCAGTCACAGCCAGTAATACTATGTACAGTGACCGGTATATAGTTATATACAGAGCAGTCACAGCCAGTAATACTATGTACAGTTACCGGTATATAGTTATATACAGAGCAGTCACAGCCAGTAATACTATGTGCAGTGACCGCTATATAGTTATATACAGAGAGCAGTCACAGCCAGTAATACTATGTACAGTGACCGCTATATAGTTATATACAGAGAGCAGTCACAGCCAGTAATACTATGTACAGTGACAGGTATATAGTTATATACAGAGCATTCACAGCCAGTAATACTATGTACAGTGACCGGTATATAGTTATATACAGAGCAGTCACAGCCAGTAATACTATGTACAGTGACCACTATATAGTTATATACAGAGCAGTCACAGCCAGTAATACTATGTACAGTGACCGGTATATAGTTATATACAGAGCAGTCACAGCCAGTAATACTATGTACAGTAACCGGTATATAGTTATATACAGAGCAGTCACAGCCAGTAATACTATGTACAGTGACCGCT
Organism: Bombina bombina; assembly: GCF_027579735.1. Taxonomy (NCBI): domain Eukaryota; kingdom Metazoa; phylum Chordata; class Amphibia; order Anura; family Bombinatoridae; genus Bombina; species Bombina bombina. The sequence goes on along the minus strand of NC_069507.1, from coordinate 286,330,726 downwards.
ATATAGTTATATACAGAGAGCAGTCACAGCCAGTAATACTATGTACAGTGACCGCTATATAGTTATATACAGAGAGCAGTCACAGCCAGTAATACTATGTACAGTGACAGGTATATAGTTATATACAGAGCATTCACAGCCAGTAATACTATGTACAGTGACCGGTATATAGTTATATACAGAGCATTCACAGCCAGTAATACTATGTACAGTGACCGGTATATAGTTATATACACAGCAGTCACAGCCAGTAATACTATGTATAGTGACCGGTATATAGTTATATACAAAGCAGTCACAGCCAATAATACTATGTACAGTGACCGGTATATAGTTATATACAGAGCAGTCACAGCCAGTAATACTATGTACAGTGACAAGTATATAGTTATATACAGAGCAGTCACAGCCAGTAATACTATGTACAGTGACCGGTATATAGTTATATACACAACAGTCACAGCCAGTAATACTATGTACAGTAACCGGTATATAGTTATATACACAACAGTCACAGCCAGTAATACTATGTACAGTGACCGGTATATAGTTATATACAGAGCAGTCACAGCCAGTAATACTATGTACAGTGACCGGTATATAGTTATATACAGAGAGCAGTCACAGCCAGTAATACTATGTACAGTGACCGGTATATAGTTATATACACAGCAGTCACAGCCAGTAATACTATGTACAGTGAACGGTATATAGTTATATACACAGCAGTCACAGCCAGTAATACTATGTACAGTGACCGGTATATAGTTATATACAGAGCAGTCACAGCCAGTAATACTATGTACAGTGAACGGTATATAGTTATATACAGAGCAGTCACAGCCAGTAATACTATGTACAGTGACCGCTATATAGTTATATACACAGCAGTCACAGCCAGTAATACTATGTACAGTGACCGCTATATAGTTATATACACAGCAGTCACAGCCAGTAATACTATGTACAGTGACCGGTATATAGTTATATACAGAGCAGTCACAGCCAGTAATACTATGTACAGTGACCGGTATATAGTTATATACAGAGCAGTCACAGCCAGTAATACTATGTACAGTGACCGGTATATAGTTATATACAGAGCAGTCACAGCCAGTAATACTATGTACAGTGACCGGTATATAGTTATATACACAACAGTCACAGCCAGTAATACTATGTACAGTAACCGGTATATAGTTATATACACAACAGTCACAGCCAGTAATACTATGTACAGTGACCGGTATATAGTTATATACAGAGCAATCACAGCCAGTAATACTATGTACAGTGACCGGTATATAGTTATATACAGAGCATTCACAGCCAGTAATACTATGTACAGTGACCGGTATATAGTTATATACAGAGCAGTCACAGCCAGTAATACTATGTACAGTAACCGGTATATAGTTATATACAGAGCAGTCACAGCCAGTAATACTATTGTACAGTGACCGGTATATAGTTATATACAGAGAGCAGTCACAGACAGTAATACTATGTACAGTGACCGGTATATAGTTATATACACAGCAGTCACAGCCAGTAATACTATGTACAGTGACCGGTATATAGTTATATACAGAGCAATCACAGCCAGTAATACTATGTACAGTGACCGGTATATAGTTATATACAGAGCAGTCACAGCCAGTAATACTATGTACAGTAACCGGTATATAGTTATATACAGAGCAGTCACAGCCAGTAATACTATGTACAGTGACCGGTATATAGTTATATACACAGCAGTCACAGCCAGTAATACTATGTACAGTGACCGGTATATAGTTATATACAGAGCAGTCACAGCCAGTAATACTATGTACAGTGACCGGTATATAGTTATATACAGAGCAGTCACAGCCAGTAATACTATGTACAGTGACAAGTATATAGTTATATACAGAGCAGTCACAGCCAGTAATACTATGTACAGTGACCGGTATATAGTTATATACAGAGCAGTCACAGCCAGTAATACTATGTACAGTGACCGGTATATAGTTATATACAGAGCAGTCACAGCCAGTAATACTATGTACAGTGACCGGTATATAGTTATATACAGAGCAGTCACAGCCAGTAATACTATGTACAGTAACCGGTATATAGTTATATACAGAGAGCAGTCACAGCCAGTAATACTATGTACAGTGACCGGTATATAGTTATATACAGAGCAGTCACAACCAGTAATACTATGTACAGTTACCGGTATATAGTTATATACAGAGCAGTCACAGCCAGTAATACTATGTACAGTGACCGGTATATAGTTATATACAGAGCAGTCACAGCCAGTAATACTATGTACAGTGACCGGTATGTAGTTATATACAGAGCAGTCACAGCCAGTAATACTATGTACAGTGACCGGTATATAGTTATATACAGAGCAGTCACAGCCAGTAATACTATGTACAGTGACCGGTATATAGTTATATACAGAGCAGTCACAGCCAGTAATACTATGTACAGTGACCGGTATATAGTTATATACAGAGCAGTCACAGCCAGTAATACTATGTACAGTGACCGGTATATAGTTATATACAGAGCAGTCACAACCAGTAATACTATGTACAGTGACCGGTATATAGTTATATACAGAGCAGTCACAGCCAGTAATACTATGTACAGTGACCGGTATATAGTTATATACAGAGCAGTCACAGCCAGTACTACTATGTACAGTGACCGTTATATAGTTATATACACAGCAGTCACAACCAGTCATACTATGTAAAGTGACCGGTATATAGTTATATACAGAGCAGTCACAGCCAGTAATACTATGTACAGTGACCGGTATATAGTTTTATACAGAGCAGTCACAGCCAGTAATACTATGTACAGTGACCGGTATCTAGTTATATACAGAGAGCAGTCACAGCCAGTAATACTATGTACAGTGACAAGTATATAGTTATATACAGAGCAGTCACAGCCAGTAATACTATGTACAGTGACCGGTATATAGTTATATACAGAGCAGTCACAGCCAGTAATACTATGTACAGTGACCGGTATATAGTTATATACAGAGCAGTCACAGCCAGTAATACTATGTACAGTGACCGGTATATAGTTATATACAGAGAGCAGTCACAGCCAGTAATACTATGTACAGTGACCGGTATATAGTTATATACAGAGCAGTCACAGCCAGTAATACTATGTACAGTGACCGGTATATAGTTATATACAGAGCAGTCACAGCCAGTAATACTATGTACAGTGACCGGTATATAGTTAAATACAGAGCAGTCACAGCCAGTAATACTATGTACAGTAACCGCTATATAGTTATATACAGAGAGCAGTCACAGCCAGTAATACTATGTACAGTGACCGGTATATAGTTATATGCAGAGAGCAGTCACAGCCAGTAATACTATGTACAGTGACCGGTATATAGTTATATACAGAGCAGTCACAGCCAGTAATACTATGTAAAGTGAACGGTATATAGTTATATACACAGCAGTCACAGCCAGTAATACTATGTACAGTGACCGGTATATAGTTATATACACAACAGTCACAGCCAGTAATACTATGTACAGTAACCGCTATATAGTTATATACAGAGAGCAGTCACAGCCAGTAATACTATGTACAGTGACCGGTATATAGTTATATACAGAGAGCAGTCACAGCCAGTAATACTATGTACAGTGACCGGTATATAGTTATATACACAGCAGTCACAGCCAGTAATACTATGTAAAGTGAACGGTATATAGTTATATACACAGCAGTCACAGCCAGTAATACTATGTACAGTGACCGGTATATAGTTATATACAGAGAGTAGTCACAGCCAGTAATACTATGTACAGTGACCGGTATATAGTTATATACACAACAGTCACAGCCAGTAATACTATGTACAGTGACCGGTATATAGTTATATACAGAGCAGTCACAGCCAGTAATACTATGTACAGTGACCGGTATATAGTTATATACCGAGCAGTCACAGCCAGTAATACTATGTACAGTAACCGGTATATAGTTATATACACAACAGTCACAGCCAGTAATACTATGTACAGTGACCGGTATATAGTTATATACAGAGCAATCACAGCCAGTAATACTATGTACAGTGACCGGTATATAGTTATATACAGAGCATTCACAGCCAGTAATACTATGAACAGTGACCGGTATATAGTTATATACAGACAGCAGTCACAGACAGTAATACTATGTACAGTGACCGTTATATAGTTATATACAGAGAGCAGTCACAGCCAGTAATACTATGTACAGTGACCGGTATATAGTTATATACACAGCAGTCACAGCCAGTAATACTATGTACAGTGACCGGTATATAGTTATATACACAGCAGTCACAGCCAGTAATACTATGTACAGTGACCGGTATATAGTTATATACAGAGCAGTCACAGCCAGTAATACTATGTACAGTGACCGCTATATAGTTATATACAGAGCAGTCACAGCCAGTAATACTATGTACAGTGACCGCTATATAGTTATATACAGAGCAGTCACAGCCAGTAATACTATGTACAGTGACCGGTATATAGTTATATACAGAGCAGTCACAGCCAGTAATACTATGTACAGTGACCGGTATATAGTTATATACAGAGCAGTCACAGCCAGTAATACTATGTACAGTGACCGGTATGTAGTTATATACAGAGCAGTCACAGCCAGTAATACTATGTACAGTGACCGGTATATAGTTATATACAGAGCAGTCACAGCCAGTACTACTATGTACAGTGACCGTTATATAGTTATATACACAGCAGTCACAACCAGTCATACTATGTAAAGTGACCGGTATATAGTTATATACAGAGCAGTCACAGCCAGTAATACTATGTACAGTGACCGGTATATAGTTATATACAGAGCAGTCACAGCCAGTAATACTATGTACAGTGACCGCTATATAGTTATATACAGAGAGCAGTCACAGCCAGTAATACTATGTACAGTGACCGGTATATAGTTATATACAGAGCAGTCACAGCCAGTAATACTATGTACAGTAACCGCTATATAGTTATATACAGAGAGCAGTCACAGCCAGTAATACTATGTACAGTAACCGCTATATAGTTATATACAGAGCAGTCACAGCCAGTAATACTATGTACAGTGACCGGTATATAGTTATATACACAGCAGTCACAGTCAGTAATACTATGTACAGTGACCGGTATATAGTTATATACAGAGCAGTCACAGCCAGTAATACTATGTACAGTGACCGGTATATAGTTATATACAGAGCAGTCACAGCCAGTAATACTATGTACAGTGACCGGTATATAGTTAAATACAGAGCAGTCACAGCCAGTAATACTATGTACAGTGACCGGTATATAGTTATATACAGAGCAGTCACAGCCAGTAATACTATGTACAGTGACCGGTATATAGTTATATACAGAGAGCAGTCACAGCCAGTAATACTATGTACAGTGACCGCTATATAGTTATATACAGAGAGTAGTCACAGCCAGTAATACTATGTACAGTGACCGGTATATAGTTATATACAGAGCAGTCACAGCCAGTAATACTATGTACAGTGACCGGTATATAGTTATATACAGAGCAGTCACAGCCAGTAATACTATGTACAGTGACCGGTATATAGTTATATACAGAGCAGTCACAGCCAGTAATACTATGTACAGTGACCGGTATATAGTTATATACAGAGCAGTCACAGCCAGTAATACTATGTACAGTGACCGGTATATAGTTATATACAGAGAGCAGTCACAGCCAGTAATACTATGTACAGTGACCGGTATATAGTTATATACAGAGCAGTCACAGCCAGTAATACTATGTACAGTGACCGGTATATAGTTATATACAGAGCAGTCACAGCCAGTAATACTATGTACAGAGACCGGTATAGAGTTATATACAGAGCAGTCACAGCCAGTAATACTATGTACAGTGACGCGGTATATAGTTATATACAGAGCAGTCACAGCCAGTAATACTATGTACAGTGACCGGTATATAGTTATATACAGAGGAGTAGTCACACGCCAGTAATACTATGTACAGTTACCGGTATATAGTTATATACACAACAGTCACAGCCAGTAATACTATGTACAGTGACCGGTATATAGTTATATACAGAGCAGTCACAGCCAGTAATACTATGTACAGTGACCGTATATAGTTATATACAGAGCAGTCACAGCCAGTAATACTATGTACAGTGACCGGAAATAAGTTAGTATACACAACAGTCCACAGCCAGTAATACTATGTACAGTGACCGTTATATAGTTTTAATACAGAGCAGTCACATCCAGGTAATACTATGTACAGTAACCGGTATATAGTTATATACACAACAGTCACAGCCAGTAATACTATGTACAGTGACCGGTATATAGTTATATACAGAGCAATCACAGCCAGTAATACTATGTACAGTGACCGGTATATAGTTATATACAGAGCATTCACAGCCAGTACTACTATGTACAGTGACCGGTATATAGTTATATACAGAGCAGTCACAGCCAGTAATACTATGTACAGTGACCGGTATATAGTTATATACAGACAGCAGTCACAGACAGTAATACTATGTACAGTGACCGGTATATAGTTATATACAGAGAGCAGTCACAGCCAGTAATACTATGTACAGTGACCGGTATATAGTTATATACAGAGAGCAGTCACAGCCAGTAATACTATGTACAGTGACCGGTATATAGTTATATACACAGCAGTCACAGCCAGTAATACTATGTACAGTGACCGGTATATAGTTATATACACAGCAGTCACAGCCAGTAATACTATGTACAGTGACCGGTATATAGTTATATACAGAGCAGTCACAGCCAGTAATACTATGTACAGTGACCGGTATATAGTTATATACAGAGCAGTCACAGCCAGTAATACTATGTACAGTGACCGGTATATAGTTATATACAGAGCAGTCACAGCCAGTAATACTATGTACAGTGACCGGTATATAGTTATATACAGAGCAGTCACAGCCAGTAATACTATGTACAGTGACCGGTATATAGTTATATACAGAGCAGTCACAGCCAGTAATACTATGTACAGTGACCGGTATATAGTTATATACAGAGGCAGTCACAGCCAGTAATACTATGTACAGTGACCGGTATATAGTTATATACAGAGCAGTCACAGCCAGTAATACTATGTACAGTGACCGGTATATAGTTATATACAGAGCAGTCACAGCCAGTAATACTATGTACAGTGACCGGTATATAGTTATATACAGAGCAGTCACAGCCAGTACTACTATGTACAGTGACCGGTATATAGTTTTATACAGAGCAGTCACAACCAGTCATACTATGTAAAGTGACCGGTATATAGTTATATACAGAGCAGTCACAGCCAGTAATACTATGTACAGTGACCGGTATATAGTTATATACAGAGAGCAGTCACAGCCAGTAATACTATGTACAGTGACCGGTATATAGTTATATACACAGCAGTCACAACCAGTCATACTATGTAAAGTGACCGGTATATAGTTATATACAGAGCAGTCACAGCCAGTAATACTATGTACAGTGACCGGTATATAGTTTTATACAGAGCAGTCACAGCCAGTAATACTATGTACAGTGACCGGTATCTAGTTATATACAGAGAGCAGTCACAGCCAGTAATACTATGTACAGTGACAAGTATATAGTTATATACAGAGCAGTCACAGCCAGTAATACTATGTACAGTGACCGGTATATAGTTATATACAGAGCAGTCACAGCCAGTAATACTATGTACAGTGACCGGTATATAGTTATATACAGAGCAGTCACAGCCAGTAATACTATGTACAGTGACCGGTATATAGTTATATACAGAGCAGTCACAGCCAGTAATATTATGTATAGTGACCGGTATATAGTTATATACAGAGCAGTCACAGCCAGTAATACTATGTACAGTGACCGGTATATAGTTATATACAGAGCAGTCACAGCCAGTAATACTATGTACAGTGACCGGTATATAGTTATATACAGAGCAGTCACAGCCAGTAATACTATGTACAGTGACAAGTATATAGTTATATACAGAGCAGTCACAGCCAGTAATACTATGTACAGTGACCGGTATATAGTTATATACAGAGCAGTCACAGCCAGTAATACTATGTACAGTGACCGGTATATAGTTAAATACAGAACAGTCACAGCCAGTAATACTATGTACAGTGACCGGTATATAGTTATATACAGAGCAGTCACAGCCAGTAATACTATGTACAGTGACCGGTATATAGTTATATACAGAGCAGTCACAGCCAGTAATACTATGTACAGTGACCGGTATATAGTTAAATACAGAGCAGTCACAGCCAGTAATACTATGTACAGTAACCGCTATATAGTTATATACAGAGAGCAGTCACAGCCAGTAATACTATGTACAGTGACCGGTATATAGTTATATACAGAGAGCAGTCACAGCCAGTAATACTATGTACAGTGACAAGTATATAGTTATATACAGAGCAGTCACAGCCAGTAATACTATGTACAGTGACCGCTATATAGTTATATACAGAGAGCAGTCACAGCCAGTAATATTATGTACAGTGACCGGTATATAGTTATATACAGAGAGCAGTCACAGCCAGTAATACTATGTACAGTGACAAGTATATAGTTATATACAGAGCAGTCACAGCCAGTAATACTATGTACAGTGACCGGTATATAGTTATATACAGAGCAGTCACAGCCAGTAATACTATGTACAGTGACCGGTATATAGTTATATACAGAGCAGTCACAGCCAGTAATACTATGTACAGTGACCGGTATATAGTTATATACAGAGAGCAGTCACAGCCAGTAATACTATGTACAGTGACCGGTATATAGTTATATACAGAGCAGTCACAGCCAGTAATACTATGTAAAGTGAACGGTATATAGTTATATACAGAGCATTCACAGCCAGTAATACTATGTACAGTGACCGGTATATAGTTATATACAGAGCAGTCACACCCAGTAATACTATGTACAGTGACCGGTATATAGTTATATACAGAGCAGTCACAGCCAGTAATACTATGTACAGTGACCGGTATATAGTTATATACAGAGCAGTCACAGCCAGTAATACTATGTACAGTGACCGGTATATAGTTATATACAGAGCAGTCACAGCCAGTAATACTATGTACAGTGACCGGTATATAGTTATATACAGAGCAGTCACAGCCAGTAATACTATGTACAGTGACCGGTATATAGTTATATACACAGCAGTCACAGCCAGTAATACTATGTACAGTGAACGGTATATAGTTATATACACAGCAGTCACAGCCAGTAATACTATGTACAGTGAACGGTATATAGTTATATACACAGCAGTCACAGCCAGTAATACTATGTACAGTGACCGGTATATAGTTATATACAGAGCAGTCACAGCCAGTAATACTATGTACAGTGACCGGTATATAGTTATATACAGAGCAGTCACAGCCAGTAATACTATGTACAGTGACCGGTATATAGTTATATACAGAGCAGTCACAGCCAGTAATACTATGTACAGTGACTGGTATATAGTTATATACAGAGCATTCACAGCCAGTAATACTATGTACAGTGACCGGTATATAGTTATATACAGAGCAGTCACAGCCAGTAATACTATGTACAGTGACCGGTATATAGTTATATACAGAGCAGTCACAGCCAGTAATACTATGTACAGTGACCGGTATATAGTTATATACAGAGCAGTCACAGCCAGTAATACTATGTACAGTGACCGGTATATAGTTATATACAGAGCAGTCACAGCCAGTACTACTATGTACAGTGACCGTTATATAGTTATATACACAGCAGTCACAACCAGTCATACTATGTACAGTGACCGCTATATAGTTATATACAGAGAGCAGTCACAGCCAGTAATACTATGTACAGTAACCGCTATATAGTTATATACAGAGAGCAGTCACAGCCAGTAATACTATGTACAGTGACCGCTATATAGTTATATACAGAGAGCAGTCACAGCCAGTAATACTATGTACAGTGACCGCTATATAGTTATATACAGAGAGCAGTCACAGCCAGTAATACTATGTACAGTGACCGGTATATAGTTATATACACAGCAGTCACAGCCAGTAATACTATGTACAGTGAACGGTATATAGTTATATACACAGCAGTCACAGCCAGTAATACTATGTACAGTGACCGGTATATAGTTATATACAGAGAGCAGTCACAGCCAGTAATACTATGTACAGTGACCGCTATATAGTTATATACAGAGAGCAGTCACAGCCAGTAATACTATGTACAGTGACCGGTATATAGTTATATACAGAGCAGTCACAGCCAGTAATACTATGTACAGTGACCGCTATATAGTTATATACAGAGCAGTCACAGCCAGTAATACTATGTACAGTGACCGGTATATAGTTATATACAGAGCAGTCACAGCCAGTAATACTATGTACAGTAACCGGTATATAGTTATATACACAGCAGTCACAGCCAGTAATACTATGTACAGTGACCGCTATATAGTTATATACAGAGCAGTCACAGCCAGTAATACTATGTACAGTGACCGGTATATAGTTTTATACAGAGCAGTCACAGCCAGTAATACTATGTACAGTGACCGGTATCTAGTTATATACAGAGAGCAGTCACAGCCAGTAATACTATGTACAGTGACCGGTATATAGTTATATACAGAGCATTGACAGCCAGTAATACTATGTACAGTGACCGGTATATAGTTATATACAGAGCAGTCACAGCCAGTAATACTATGTATAGTGACCGGTATATAGTTATATACAGAGCAGTCACAGCCAGTAATACTATGTACAGTGACCGCTATATAGTTATATACAGAGCAGTCACAGCCAGTAATACTATGTACAGTGACCGGTATATAGTTATATACAGAGCAGTCACAGCCAGTAATACTATGTACAGTGACCGCTATATAGTTATATACAGAGCAGTCACAGCCAGTAATACTATATACAGTGTCTGGAATATAGTTATATACAGAGCAGTCACAGCCAGTAATACTATGTACAGTGACCGGTATATAGTTATATACAGAGCAGTCACAGCCAGTAATACTATGTACAGTGACCAGTATATAGTTATATACAGAGAGCAGTCACAGCCAGTAATACTATGTACAGTGACCAGTATATAGTTATATACAGAGCAGTCACAGCCAGTAATACTATGTACAGTGACCGGTATATAGTTATATATAGAGCAGTCACAGCCAGTAATACTATGTACAGTGACCGGTATATAGTTATATACAGAGAGCAGTCACAGCCAGTAATACTATGTACAGTGACCGCTATATAGTTATATACAGAGAGCAGTCACAGCCAGTAATACTATGTACAGTGACCGGTATATAGTTATATACAGAGCAGTCACAGCCAGTAATACTATGAACAGTGACCGCTATATAGTTATATACAGTGCAGTCACAGCCAGTAATACTATGTACAGTGACCAGTATATAGTTATATACAGAGCAGTCACAGCCAGTAATACTATGTACAGTGACCGCTATATAGTTATATACAGAGCAGTCACAGCCAGTAATACTATGTACAGTGACCGGTATATAGTTATATACAGAGCAGTCACAGCCAGTAATACTATGTACAGTGACCGCTATATAGTTATATACAGAGAGCAGTCACAGCCAGTAATACTATGTACAGTGACCGCTATATAGTTATATACAGAGCAGTCACAGCCAGTAATACTATGTACAGTGACCGCTATATAGTTATATACAGAGCAGTCACAGCCAGTAATACTATGTACAGTAACCGGTATATAGTTATATACAGAGCAGTCACAGCCAGTAATACTATGTACAGTGACCGGTATATAGTTATATACAGAGCAGTCACAGCCAGTAATACTATGTACAGTGACCGCTATATAGTTATATACAGAGCAGTCACAGCCAGTAATACTATGTACAGTGACCGGTATCTAGTTATATACAGAGCAGTCACAGCCAGTAATACTTTGTACAGTGACCGGTATATAGTTATATACAGAGCAGTCACAGCCAGTAATACTATGTACAGTAACCGGTATATAGTTATATACAGAGCAGTCACAGCCAGTAATACTATGTACAGTGACCGGTATATAGTTATATTCAGAGCAGTCACAGCCAGTAATACTATGTACAGTGACCGGTATATAGTTATATACAGAGCAGTCACAGCCAGTAATACTATGTACAGTGACCGGTATATAGTTATATACAGAGAGTAGTCACAGCCAGTAATACTATGTACAGTAACCGCTATATAGTTATATACAGAGAGCAGTCACAGCCAGTAATACTATGTACAGTGACCGGTATATAGTTATATACAGAGAGCAGTCACAGCCAGTAATACTATGTACAGTGACCGGTATATAGTTATATACAGAGCAGTCACAGCCAGTAATACTATGTACAGTGACCGGTATATAGTTATATACAGAGCAGTCACAGCCAGTAATACTATGTACAGTGACCGGTATATAGTTATATACAGAGAGTAGTCACAGCCAGTAATACTATGTACAGTGACCGGTATATAGTTATATACAGAGCAGTCACAGCCAGTAATACTATGTACAGTGACCGGTATATAGTTATATACACAACAGTCACAGCCAGTAATACTATGTACAGTGACTGGTATATAGTTATATACAGAGCAGTCACAGCCAGTAATACTATGTACAGTGACCGGTATATAGTTATATACAGAGCATTCACAGCCAGTAATACTATGAACAGTGACCGGTATATAGTTATATACAGACAGCAGTCACAGACAGTAATACTATGTACAGTGACCGGTATATAGTTATATACAGAGAGCAGTCACAGCCAGTAATACTATGTACAGTGACCGGTATATAGTTATATACACAGCAGTCACAGCCAGTAATACTATGTACAGTGACCGGTATATAGTTATATACAGAGCAGTCACAGCCAGTAATACTATGTACAGTGAACGGTATATAGTTATATACACAGCAGTCACAGCCAGTAATACTATGTACAGTGACCGGTATATAGTTATATACAGAGCAGTCACAGCCAGTAATACTATGTACAGTGACCGGTATATAGTTATATACAGAGCAGTCACAGCCAGTAATACTATGTACAGTGACCGGTATATAGTTATATACAGAGCAGTCACAGCCAGTAATACTATGTACAGTGACCGGTATATAGTTATATACAGAGCAGTCACAGCCAGTAATACTATGTACAGTGACCGCTATATAGTTATATACAGAGCAGTCACAGCCAGTAATACTATGTACAGTGACCGCTATATAGTTATATACAGAGCAGTCACAGCCAGTAATACTATGTACAGTGACCGTATATAGTTATATACAGAGCAGTCACAGCCAGTAATACTATGTACAGTGACCGGTATATAGTTATATACAGAGCAGTCACAGCCAGTAATACTATGTACAGTGACCGGTATATAGTTATATACAGAGCAGTCACAGCCAGTAATACTATGTACAGTGACCGGTATATAGTTATATACAGAGCAGTCACAGCCAGTAATACTATGTACAGTTACCGGTATATAGTTATATACAGAGCAGTCACAGCCAGTAATACTATGTACAGTGACCGGTATATAGTTATATACAGAGCAGTCACAGCCAGTAATACTATGTACAGTGACCGGTATATAGTTATATACAGAGCAGTCACAGCCAGTAATACTATGTACAGTAACCGCTATATAGTTATATACAGAGAGCAGTCACAGCCAGTAATACTATGTACAGTAACCGGTATATAGTTATATACAGAGCAGTCACAGCCAGTAATACTATGTACAGTGACCGGTATATAGTTATATACAGAGAGCAGTCACAGACAGTAATACTATGTACAGTGACCGGTATATAGTTATATACAGAGCAGTCACAGCCAGTAATACTATGTACAGTGACCGGTATATAGTTATATACAGAGCAGTCACAGCCAGTAATACTATGTACAGTGACCGGTATATAGTTATATACAGAGCAGTCACAGCCAGTAATACTATGTATAGTGACCGGTATATAGTTATATACAGAGCAGTCACAGCCAGTAATACTATGTACAGTGACCGGTATATAGTTATATACAGAGCAGTCACAGCCAGTAATACTATGTACAGTGACCGGTATATAGTTAAATACAGAGCAGTCACAGCCAGTAATACTATGTACAGTAACCGCTATATAGTTATATACAGAGAGCAGTCACAACCAGTAATACTATGTACAGTGACCGGTATATAGTTATATGCAGAGAGCAGTCACAGCCAGTAATACTAGGTACAGTGACCGCTATATAGTTATATACAGAGCAGTCACAGCCAGTAATACTATGTACAGTGACCGGTATATAGTTATATACAGAGCAGTCACAGCCAGTAATACTATGTACAGTGACTGGTATATAGTTATATACACAACAGTCACAGCCAGTAATACTATGTACAGTGACTGGTATATAGTTATATACACAACAGTCACAGCCAGTAATACTATGTACAGTAACCGGTATATAGTTATATACACAACAGTCACAGCCAGTAATACTATGTACAGTGACCGGTATATAGTTATATACAGAGCAGTCACAGCCAGTAATACTATGTACAGTGACCGGTATATAGTTATATACAGAGAGCAGTCACAGCCAGTAATACTATGTACAGTGACCGGTATATAGTTATATACAGAGCAGTCACAGCCAGTAATACTATGTACAGTGACTGGTATGTAGTTATATACAGAGCAGTCACAGCCAGTAATACTATGTACAGTGACCGGTATATAGTTATATACACAGCAGTCACAGCCAGTAATACTATGTACAGTGACCGGTATATAGTTATATACAGAGCAGTCACAGCCAGTAATACTATGTACAGTGACCGGTATATAGTTATATACAGAGCAGTCACAGCCAGTAATACTATGTACAGTGACCGGTATATAGTTATATACAGAGCAGTCACAGCCAGTAATACTATGTACAGTGACCGGTATATAGTTATATACAGAGCAGTCACAGCCAGTAATACTATGTACAGTGACCGGTATATAGTTATATACAGAGCAGTCACAGCCAGTAATACTATGTACAGTGACCGGTATATAGTTATATACACAACAGTCACAGCCAGTAATACTATGTACAGTAACCGGTATATAGTTATATACAGAGAGCAGTCACAGCCAGTAATACTATGTACAGTGACCGGTATATAGTTATATACACAACAGTCACAGCCAGTAATACTATGTACAGTAACCGGTATATAGTTATATACAGAGAGCAGTCACAGCCAGTAATACTATGTACAGTGACCGGTATATAGTTATATACACAACAGTCACAGCCAGTAATACTATGTACAGTGACCGGTATATAGTTATATACAGAGCAGTCACAGCCAGTAATACTATGTACAGTGACCGGTATATAGTTATATACAGAGCAGTCACAGCCAGTAATACTATGTACAGTGACCGGTATATAGTTATATACAGAGCAGTCACAGCCAGTAATACTATGTACAGTGACCGGTATATAGTTATATACAGAGCAGTCACAGCCAGTAATACTATGTACAGTGACCGGTATATAGTTATATACAGAGCAGTCACAGCCAGTAATACTATGTACAGTGACCGGTATATAGTTATATACAGAGCAGTCACAGCCAGTAATACTATGAACAGTGACCGCTATATAGTTATATACAGTGCAGTCACAGCCAGTAATACTATGTACAGTGACCGGTATATAGTTATATACAGAGCAGTCACAGCCAGTAATATTATGTACAGTGACCGGTATATAGTTATATACAGAGCAGTCACAGCCAGTAATACTATATACAGTGTCTGGAATATAGTTATATACAGAGCAGTCACAGCCAGTAATACTATGTACAGTGACCTGTATATAGTTATATACAGAGCAGTCACAGCCAGTAATACTATGTACAGTGACCGGTATATAGTTATATACAGAGCAGTCACAGCCAGTAATACTATGTACAGTGACCGCTATATAGTTATATACAGAGCAGTCACAGCCAGTAATACTATGTACAGTGACCGGTATATAGTTATATACAGAGCAGTCACAGCCAGTAATACTATGTACAGTGACCGCTATATAGTTATATACAGAGCAGTCACAGCCAGTAATACTATGTACAGTGACCAGTATATAGTTATATACAGAGCAGTCACAGCCAGTAATACTATGTACAGTGACCGGTATATAGTTATATACAGAGCAGTCACAGCCAGTAATACTATGTACAGTGACCGGTATATAGTTATATACAGAGCAGTCACAGCCAGTAATACTATGTACAGTGACCGCTATATAGTTATATACAGAGCAGTCACAGCCAGTAATACTATGTACAGTGACCAGTATATAGTTATATACAGAGCAGTCACAGCCAGTAATACTATGTACAGTGACCGGTATATAGTTATATACAGAGCAGTCACAGCCAGTAATACTATGTACAGTGACCGGTATATAGTTATATACAGAGCAGTCACAGCCAGTAATACTATGTACAGTGACCGGTATATAGTTATATACAGAGCAGTCACAGCCAGTAATACTATGTACAGTGACTGGTATGTAGTTATATACAGAGCAGTCACAGCCAGTAATACTATGTACAGTGACCGGTATATAGTTATATACAGAGCAGTCACAGCCAGTAATACTATGTACAGTGACCGGTATATAGTTATATACAGAGCAGTCACAGCCAGTAATACTATGTACAGTGACCGGTATATAGTTATATACAGAGCAGTCACAGCCAGTAATACTATGTACAGTGACCGGTATATAGTTATATACAGAGCAGTCACAGCCAGTAATACTATGTACAGTGACCGGTATATAGTTATATACAGAGAGCAGTCACAGCCAGTAATACTATGTACAGTGACCAGTATATAGTTATATACAGAGCAGTCACAGCCAGTAATACTATGTACAGTGACCGGTATATAGTTATATACAGAGCAGTCACAGCCAGTAATACTATGTACAGTGACCGGTATATAGTTATATACAGAGCAGTCACAGCCAGTAATACTATGTACAGTGACCGGTATATAGTTATATACAGAGCAGTCACAGCCAGTAATACTATGTACAGTGACCGGTATATAGTTATATACAGAGCAGTCACAGCCAGTAATACTATGAACAGTGACCGCTATATAGTTATATACAGTGCAGTCACAGCCAGTAATACTATGTACAGTGACCGGTATATAGTTATATACAGAGCAGTCACAGCCAGTAATATTATGTACAGTGACCGGTATATAGTTATATACAGAGCAGTCACAGCCAGTAATACTATATACAGTGTCTGGAATATAGTTATATACAGAGCAGTCACAGCCAGTAATACTATGTACAGTGACCTGTATATAGTTATATACAGAGCAGTCACAGCCAGTAATACTATGTACAGTGACCGGTATATAGTTATATACAGAGCAGTCACAGCCAGTAATACTATGTACAGTGACCGCTATATAGTTATATACAGAGCAGTCACAGCCAGTAATACTATGTACAGTGACCGGTATATAGTTATATACAGAGCAGTCACAGCCAGTAATACTATGTACAGTGACCGCTATATAGTTATATACAGAGCAGTCACAGCCAGTAATACTATGTACAGTGACCGGTATATAGTTATATACAGAGCAGTCACAGCCAGTAATACTATGTACAGTGACTGGTATGTAGTTATATACAGAGCAGTCACAGCCAGTAATACTATGTACAGTGACCGGTATATAGTTATATACAGAGCAGTCACAGCCAGTAATACTATGTACAGTGACCGGTATATAGTTATATACAGAGCAGTCACAGCCAGTAATACTATGTACAGTGACCGGTATATAGTTATATACAGAGCAGTCACAGCCAGTAATACTATGTACAGTGACCGGTATATAGTTATATACAGAGCATTCACAGCCAGTAATACTATGTACAGTGACCGGTATATAGTTATATACAGAGCAGTCACAGCCAGTAATACTATGTACAGTGACCGGTATATAGTTATATACAGAGCAGTCACAGCCAGTAATACTATGTACAGTGACCGGTATATAGTTATATACAGAGCAGTCACAGCCAGTAATACTATGTACAGTGACCGGTATATAGTTATATACAGAGCAGTCACAGCCAGTAATACTATGTACAGTGACCGGTATATAGTTATATACAGAGAGCAGTCACAGCCAGTAATACTATGTACAGTGACCGGTATATAGTTATATACAGAGAGCAGTCACAGCCAGTAATACTATGTACAGTGACCGCTATATAGTTATATACAGAGCAGTCACAGCCAGTAATACTATGTACAGTGACCGGTATATAGTTATATACAGAGAGCAGTCACAGCCAGTAATACTATGTACAGTGACCAGTATATAGTTATATACAGAGCAGTCACAGCCAGTAATACTATGTACAGTGACCGGTATATAGTTATATACAGAGCAGTCACAGCCAGTAATACTATGTACAGTGACCGGTATATAGTTATATACAGAGCAGTCACAGCCAGTAATACTATGTACAGTGACCGGTATATAGTTATATACAGAGCAGTCACAGCCAGTAATACTATGTACAGTGACCGGTATATAGTTATATACAGAGCAGTCACAGCCAGTAATACTATGAACAGTGACCGCTATATAGTTATATACAGTGCAGTCACAGCCAGTAATTCTATGTACAGTGACCGGTATATAGTTATATACAGAGCAGTCACAGCCAGTAATACTATGTACAGTGACCGCTATATAGTTATATACAGAGAGCAGTCACAGCCAGTAATACTATGTACAGTGACCGGTATATAGTTATATACAGAGCAGTCACAGCCAGTAATACTATGTACAGTGACCGGTATATAGTTATATACAGAGCAGTCACAGCGAGTAATACTATGTACAGTGACCGGTATATAGTTATATACAGAGAGCAGTCACAGCCAGTAATACTATGTACAGTGACCGGTATATAGTTATATACAGAGCAGTCACAGCCAGTAATACTATGTACAGTGACCGGTATATAGTTATATACAGAGCAGTCACAGCCAGTAATACTATGTACAGTGACCGGTATATAGTTCTATACAGAGCAGTCACAGCCAGTAATACTATGTACAGTGAACGGTATATAGTTATATACAGAGCAGTCACAGCCAGTAATACTATGTACAGTGAACGGTATATAGTTATATACAGAGAGCAGTCACAGCCAGTAATACTATGTACAGTGACCGGTATATAGTTATATACAGAGCAGTCACAGCCAGTAATGCTATGTACAGTGACCGGTATATAGTTATATACAGAGCAGTCACAGCCAGTAATACTATGTACAGTGACCGGTATATAGTTATATACAGAGCAGTCACAGCCAGTAATACTATGTACAGTGACCGCTATATAGTTATATACAGAGCAGTCACAGCCAGTAATACTATGTACAGTGACCGCTATATAGTTATATACAGAGCAGTCACAGCCAGTAATACTATGTACAGTGACCGGTATGTAGTTATATACAGAGAGCAGTCACAGCCAGTAATACTATGTACAGTGACCGGTATGTAGTTATATACAGAGAGCAGTCACAGCCAGTAATACTATGTACAGTGACCGGTATATAGTTCTATACAGAGCAGTCACAGCCATTAATACTATGTACAGTGACCGGTATATAGTTATATACAGAGAGCAGTCACAGCCAGTAATACTATGTACAGTGACCAGTATATAGTTATATACAGAGCAGTCACAGCCAGTAATACTATGTACAGTGACCGCTATATAGTTATATACAGAGAGCAGTCACAGCCAGTAATACTATGTACAGTGACCGGTATATAGTTATATACAGAGCAGTCACAGCCAGTAATACTATGTACAGTGACCGCTATATAGTTATATACAGAGCAGTCACAGCCAGTAATACTATGTACAGTAACCGGTATATAGTTATATACAGAGCAGTCACAGCCAGTAATACTATGTACAGTGACCGGTATATAGTTATATACAGAGCAGTCACAGCCAGTAATACTATGTACAGTGACCGGTATATAGTTATATACAGAGCAGTCACAGCCAGTAATACTATGTACAGTGACCGGTATATAGTTATATACAGAGCAGTCACAGCCAGTAATACTATGTACAGTGACCGGTATATAGTTATATACAGAGAGCAGTCACAGCCAGTAATACTATGTACAGTGACCGGTATATAGTTATATACAGAGCAGTCACAGCCAGTAATACTATGTACAGTGACCGGTATATAGTTATATACAGAGCAGTCACAGCCAATAATACTATGTACAGTGACCGGTATATAGTTATATACAGAGCAGTCACAGCCAGTAATACTATGTACAGTGACCGGTATATAGTTATATACAGAGCAGTCAGAAGCGGAAGGCTTTAGCCAAGGACTGAATGTGAGGAGTGAAAGAAAGATCTGAGACAAATGTGACCCAGAGACATCGGGCATGCGGGGTAGGGGTAATAATGGAGTTGTCAACAGTTATTGAGAGATTGGGGTGGAGATTTTGGTAGAAGGGGGGGGAATAAGGAGCTCAGTTTTGGAGAGATTTAGCTTGAGGTAGTGAGAGGACATCCAGGAAGAGATGTGAGAAAGACAGTTAGTGACACGGGTTAGCAAGGAAGGAGATAGGTCTGGTGCAGAGAAGTAGATTTGGGTGGGAACCTATTGATAACGTGTAGATTGAGAAGAGAAGGGGACCGAGGATAGAGCCTTGCGGTACTCCGACAGAAAGTGGTGACGTGGCAGAGGAGGCCCCAGAGAAGGCTACACTAAAGGTACAGTTTGACAGGTAGGAAGAGAGCCACAAGAGGGCTGTGTCACAGATGCCGAAGGATTGGTGGGTTTGGAGCACAAGAGGGTGGTCAACAGTATCAAAGGCTGCTGGCAGATCAATAAGGATAAGCAGAGAGAAGTGGCCTTTTGATTTTGCTGTAAGTAGGTCGTTGGTAACCTTAACAATTGCTGTCTCTGTGGAGTGTTTAGCCAGTAGTCTAGTGTATTAGCGATAATATCCTGTTATGCACTAGTGGTTTAAGGTGGTAACATCCTGTTATGCACTAGTGATTTAAGGTGGTAATATCCTATTATGCACTAGTGATTTAAGGTGGTAATATCCTATTATGCACTAGTGGGGGGTTTTTTGTTTTCTTTCATGTAATTGGCAAGAGTTCATGAGCTAGTGACATATGGGATATACAATCCTACCAGGAGGGGCAAAGTTTCCACCACACCCACAATTCAGTTTTACAAACTTTGCCTCCTATGGAGGTGGTGAAGTAAGTTTGTGCTAAGATTTCTACGTTGATATGCGCTTCTCAGCATTGTTGAAGCCCGATTCCTCTCAGAGTACAGCGAATGTCAGAGGGACGTGAAGGGATTATCACTTATTGAATACGATGATTTCCCTAACGGGGGTCTATTTCATAGGTTCTCTGTTATCGGTCGTAGAGATTCATCTCCTACCTCCCTTTTCAGATCGACGATATACTCTCAATTTACCATTACCTCTACTAATAACTGTTTTAGTACTGGTTTGGCTATCTGCTATATGTGGATGGGTGTCTTTTGGTAAGTATGTTTTTATTACTTAAGACACCTCAGCTATGGTTTGGCACTTTATGCATTTATATTGAGTTCTAAATATATGTATTGTACTTATATTTGCCATGAGTCAGGTTCATGTATTTCCTTCTGCAGACTGTCAGTTTCATATTTGGGGAATATAAACATTTCAAGAAATTTATTTCTTACATGGGGTTTAGTTTTTTTTTCAATTGACTTCTTCTTGCTATTGCGGGTATTAGGCCCGCGGGTGCGTCAAATGCTAAACTTTATTGCGTCATTCTTGGCGCAAAAATATTTTTGGCGCGAAAAAATACGTTTATGACGCAACTTTGTAATTTGCGGAGTCATACATGACGCCGAGACCTTTCACACGGTGGCGTCATTAGTGACGCAAGTGTGTCATTTACGGTTATTTTTGGCGCCAAAAAAAGTTTGTTACGTTGTGCGTCATACTTGGCGCCAAACTTTTTAATTATTTCTATACCCCTTGTATGTTTGCCTCTTGCTTTTTTCTCTATCAGAGGCTTATGCTATTGCATTTTTTCCCATTCCTGAAACTGTCATATAAGGAAATAGATAATTTTGCTTTATATGTTGTTTTTTCTCTTACATTGTGCAAAATGTCCCAATCTGATCCTGTCTCAGAAGTTTCTGCTGGAACATTGCTGCCTGACATCGGTTCTACCAAAGCTAAGTGCATTTGTTGTAAAATTGTAGAAATTATTTCACCGAATGTCATTTGTAATAGTTGTCATAATAAACTTTTACATGCAGATAGTGTTTCCATCAGTAATAGTACATTGCCAGTTGCAGTTCCTTCAACTTCTAATGTGCATGATATACCTGTAAATTTTAAAAGAATTTTTTTCTGATTCTATTCTGAAGGCTTTGTCTGCATTCCCACCTTCTAATAAACTTAAAAGGTCTTTTAAAACTTCTCATTTAGCTGATGAAATTTCAAATGACCAACAACATAATAATTTATCCTCTTCTGATGAGGATCTATCTGAGACAGAAGATCCTTCCTCAGACATTGACACTGACAAATCTACTTATTTATTTAAAATAGAGTATATGCGTTCTTTATTAAAAGAAGTGTTCATTACTTTGGATATTGAGGTAACCAGTCCTATTGACGTTCAGTCTAATAAACGTTTAAATGATGTTTTTAAACCTCCTGTGGTTTCTCCAGGGGTTTTTCCTATTCCTGAGGCTATTTCTGATATGATTTCTAGGGAATGGAATAAGCCAGGTACTTCTTTTATTCCTTCTTCAAGGTTTAAAATGTTTTATCCTTTACCAGCAAAATCTATAGAGTTTAGGGAAAAAATCCCAAAAGTTGATGGGGCTATTTCTACTCTTGCTAAATGTACCACTATTCCTATGGAAGATAGTACTTCCTTTAAGGATCCTTTAGATAGGAAGCTTGAATCTTATCTAAGGAAGGCCTATTTATATTCAGGTCATCTTCTCAGACCTGCTATTTCTTTGGCTGATGTTGCGGCTGCATCAACTTTCTGGTTGGAGAATTTAGTGCAACAAGAATTGGATTCTGACATATCTAGCATTATTCGCTTACTGCAACATGCTAATCATTTTATTTGTGATGCCATTTTTGATATTATCAAAATTGATGTTAGATCCATGTCTTTAGCTGTATTAGCTAGAAGAGCTTTGTGGCTTAAATCTTGGAATGCTGATATGACATCTAAATCTAGATTACTATCTCTTTCTTTCCAAGGTAATAATTTATTTGGTTCTCAGTTGGATTCTATTATTTCAACTATCACTGGGGGAAAAGGAGTTTTTCTGCCTCAGGATAAAAAAAACTAAGGGTAAATCTAAGGCTTCTAACCGTTTTCGTTCCTTTCGTCAGAATAAGGAACAAAAACTCAATCCTCCTCCCAAGGAATCTGCTTCCAATTGGAAGCCTTCCTCAAATTGGAATAAATCCAAGCCATTTAGGAAACCAAAGTCAGCCCCTAAGTCCGCATGAAGGTGCGGCCCTCATTCCAGCTCAGCTGGTAGGGGGCAGATTAAGGTTTTTCAAGGATATTTGGATAAAATCTGTCCAAAATCATTGGATTCAGAGCATTGTCTCTCAAGGGTATCGAATAGGATTCAGAGTAAGACCTCCTGTGAGAAGTTTTTTTATCTCACGTATCCCTGTAAATCCAGTAAAAGCTCAGGCTTTTCTGAAGTGTGTTTCAGACCTGGAGTCTTCAGGGGTAATCATGCCAGTTCCTCCTCAGGAACAAGGTTTGGGGTTTAATTCAAACCTATTCATTGTACCAAAGAAAGAAAATTTATTCAGACCAGTTCTGGATCTGAAAATTTTGAATCGTTATGTAAGAGTACCAACTTTCAAGATGGTGACTATAAGGACTATTCTGCCTTTTGTTCAGCGAGGACATTATATGTCCACAATAGACTTGCAGAATGCATACCTTCATATTCCGATTAATCCAGAACACTATCAGTTTCTGAGATTCTCTTTTCTAGACAAGCATTACCAATTTGTTGCTCTTCCATTTGGCCTAGCAACAGCTCCAAGAATCTTTTCAAAGGTTCTGGGTGCCCTACTATCTGTAATCAGAGAACAGGGTATTGCAGTGTTTCCTTATTTGGACGATATCTTGGTACTAGCTCAGTCTTTACGTACTGCAGAATTTCACACGAATCAGCTAGTGTTGTTTCTTCGGAAACATGGTTGGAGGATCAATTTACCAAAAAGTTTCTTGATTCCTCAGACAAAGGTCACCTTTTTAGGCTTCCAGATAGATTCAGTGTCCATGACTCTGTCTCTAACAGACAAGAGATGTTTAAAATTGGTCACAGCATGCCGGCACCTTCAGTCTCAGTCATTCCCTTCAGTGGCTATGTGCATGGAAGTTTTAGGTCTTATGACTGCAGCATCGGACGCGATCCCCTTTGCTCGTTTCCACATGAGACCTCTACAGCTTTGTATGCTGAATCAATGGTGCAGGGATTATACAAATATATCACAATTAATATCCTTGAATCCCAATGTACGACACTCTCTGACATGGTGGATAGATCACCATTGTTTGGTTCAAGGGGCTTCTTTTGTTCGGCCAACCTGGACTGTGATCTCAACAGATGCGAGTCTTTCAGGTTGGGGAGCTGTTTGGGGATCTCTGACAGCACAAGGGGTTTGGAAATCTCAAGAGGCGAGATTACCAATAAATATTTTAGAACTCTGTGCAATTCTCAGGGCTCTTCAGTTCTGGCCTCTGCTAAAGAGAGAACCGTTCATTTGTTTTCAGACAGACAATATCACAACTGCGGCTTATGTCAATCATCAGGGTGAGACTCACAGTCCTCAAGCTATGGAAGAAGAATCTTGGATACTTGCTTGGGCGGAATCCAGCTCCTGTCTAATCTCTGCGGTGCATATCCCAGGTGTAGACAATTGGAAGGCGGATTATCTCAGCCGCCAGACTTTACATCCAGAGGAGTGGTCTCTCCATCCAGATGTGTTTTCTCAGATTGTTCAGATGTGGGGTCTTCCAGAGATAGATCTCATGGCCTCTCATCTAAACAAGAAACTTCCTAGATACCTGTCCAGGTCCAGGGATGTTCAGGCGGAAGCAGTGGATGCGCTGACACTTCCTTGGTGTTATCATCCTGCTTACATCTTCCCGCCTCTAGTTCTCCTTCCAAGAGTGATCTCCAAAATCATCATGGAACAGTCTTTTGTGTTGCTGGTGGCTCCAGCATGGCCACACAGGTTTTGGTATGCGGATCTGGTTCGGATGTCCAGTTGCCCGCCTTGGCCACTTCCGTTACGGCCGGACCTACTATCTCAAGGTCCGTTTTTCCATCAGGATCTCAAATCATTAAATTTGAAGGTATGGAAATTGAACGCTTAGTTCTAAGTCATAGAGGTTTCTCTGACTCTGTGATTAATACTATGTTACAAGCTCGTAAATCTGTCTCTAGAAAGATTTATTATAGAGTTTGGAAGACTTACATTTCATGGTGTTCTTCTCATAAATTCTCCTGGCATTCTTTTAGAATTCCTAGAATTTTACAGTTTCTTCAGGATGGTTTGGATAAGGGTTTGTCTGCAAGTTCCTTCAAAGGACAAATCTCTGCTCTTTCTGTTTTATTTCACAGAAAGATTGCTATACAGGGAGTGCAGAATTATTAGGCAAATTAGTATTTTGACCACATCATCCTCTTTATGCATGTTGTCTTACTCCAAGCTGTATAGGCTCGAAAGCCTACTACCAATTAAGCATATTAGGTGATGTGCATCTCTGTAACGAGAAGGGGTGTGGTCTAATGACATCAACACCCTATATCAGGTGTGCATAATTATTAGGCAACTTCCTTTCCTTTGGCAAAATGGGTCAAAAGAAGGACTTGACAGGCTCAGAAAAGTCAAAAATAGTGAGATATCTTGCAGAGGGATGCAGCACTCTTAAAATTGCAAAGCTTCTGAAGCATGATCATCGAACAATCAAGCGTTTCATTCAAAATAGTCAACAGGGTTGCAAGAAGCAAGTGGGAAAACCAAGGCGCAAAATAACTGCCCATGAACTGAGAAAAGTCAAGCGTGCAGCTGCCAAGATGCCACTTGCCACCAGTTTGGCCATATTTCAGAGCTGCAACATCACTGGAGTGCCCAAAAGCACAAGGTGTGCAATACTCAGAGACATGGCCAAGGTAAGAAAGGCTGAAAGACGACCACCACTGAACAAGACACACAAGCTGAAACGTCAAGACTGGGCCAAGAAATATCTCAAGACTGATTTTTCTAAGGTTTTATGGACTGATGAAATGAGAGTGAGTCTTGATGGGCCAGATGGATGGGCCCGTGGCTGGATTGGTAAAGGGCAGAGAGCTCCAGTCCGACTCAGACGCCAGCAAGGTGGAGGTGGAGTACTGGTTTGGGCTGGTATCATCAAAGATGAGCTTGTGGGGCCTTTTCGGGTTGAGGATGGAGTCAAGCTCAACTCCCAGTCCTACTGCCAGTTTCTGGAAGACACCTTCTTCAAGCAGTGGTACAGGAAGAAGTCTGCATCCTTCAAGAAAAACATGATTTTCATGCAGGACAATGCTCCATCACACGCGTCCAAGTACTCCACAGCGTGGCTGGCAAGAAAGGGTATAAAAGAAGAAAATCTAATGACATGGCCTCCTTGTTCACCTGATCTGAACCCCATTGAGAACCTGTGGTCCATCATCAAATGTGAGATTTACAAGGAGGGAAAACAGTACACCTCTCTGAACAGTGTCTGGGAGGCTGTGGTTGCTGCTGCACGCAATGTTGATGGTGAACAGATCAAAACACTGACAGAATCCATGGATGGCAGGCTTTTGAGTGTCCTTGCAAAGAAAGGTGGCTATATTGGTGACTGATTTGTTTTTGTTTTGTTTTTGAATGTCAGAAATGTATATTTGTGAATGTTGAGATGTTATATTGGTTTCACTGGTAAAAATAAATAATTGAAATGGGTATATATTTGTTTTTTGTTAAGTTGCCTAATAATTATGCACAGTAATAGTCACCTGCACACACAGATATCCCCCTAAAATAGCTAAAACTAAAAACAAACTAAAAACTACTTCCAAAAATATTCAGCTTTGATATTAATGAGTTTTTTGGGTTCATTGAGAACATGGTTGTTGTTCAATAATAAAATTAATCCTCAAAAATACAACTTGCCTAATAATTCTGCACTCCCTGTACTTCCTGATATACACTGTTTTGTACAGGCTTTAATTCGTATTAAGCCTGTCATTAAGTCAATTTCTCCTCCTTGGAGTCTTAATTTTGTTCTGAAGGCTTTACAGGCTCCTCCATTTGAACCTATGCATTCTATAGACATTAAACTACTTTCTTGGAAAGTGTTGTTTCTTTTGGCCATCTCTTCTGCTAGAAGAGTTTCTGAGTTACCTGCTCTTTCTTGTGAGTCTCCTTTTCTGATTTTTCATCAGCATAAGGCAGTTTTGCAGACTTCTTTTCAATTTTTACCTAAGGTTGTGAATTCTAACAACATTAGTAGAGAAATTGTTGTCCCTTCCTTATGTCCTAATCCTAAGAATTCTTTGGAGAGATCCTTACATTCTTTGGATGTGGTAAGAGCTTTGAAATATTATGTGGAAGCTACTAAAGATCTCAGGAAGACTTCCAGTCTATTTGTTTTATTTTCTGGTCCTAGGAAAGGTCAGAAGGCTTCTGCTATTTCCTTGGCTTCTTGGTTGAAACTTTTGATTCATCAAGCTTATTTGGAGTCGGGTCAGGCCCCGCCTCAGAGAATTACAGCTCATAAGGGATTAAATGCCATATCCTCCTCTGTGGAAAGAATAACTTATAACTATATACATTCTTGGTTTAACATAAACTCAACTTAGTTTCTAAACGTAGAAATAAATAACACACAAAATAACGACACAACAACTTTTTTATGGTTAGAGAAAACCCGCAGGTCACGTTTATTGTGGCAACACAAGAACTAACGACCGTCTGAATAAACATGGACCAAGGGGGGCGGCAATCAGGTACTAGCTAAACGTAGTAACCCATGCTAACAAGATGGGCAGTACCAGGGCGCAGGAGAAGAAGCAGAGCGTAGCTCAATACTATAAAAACAGGGAATTCTCGGCATCGTAATCACACGGGCAGGGAACACCCCAGACGCGCGTCTGGGGACTTCATCCCTGGCCGGAAGTGCCGTCACTCTACCTCGATCACATCCTGCCCCCGGACACTGTCCACCCGCCAGCCCAGGGTGCAAACCACCACTCCGTACCAGTAAGGGGCCAGGATCAAAAAGGTGCGTAAACCAGATTGAAATACCTGGGGAGCTGAAACTTAACGTCCTTGGACTTACAGAAATAGGCTGGCTAGCCCTCATCAAGCCTTCGGATAGCCCTAGTCCCTGGGGACCACCATAAGGACGGATCCCCCTACTGATTGCAAAATAATAAACAAAGGGAGGGAAGGGTGGGGAAAACTTTGAGAAAAACAGCAGAAAGAGGACATGTGCTTCCTGTACTGGGCTTAAAAAGGTAAGCTGGAACCCCTCCTCTCTTTCTGCAACATTGTTTCATACACACAACACAACACTCCCCTCCTCCGTCTTGGCCTTAACCCTTATGTGCATTCCAGGCAATTTGCCTTACATTTCCTTAAGGGATTAAATGCCATATCCTCCTCTGTGGAAAGAATAACTTATAACTATATACATTCTTGGTTTAACATAAACTCAACTTAGTTTCTAAACGTAGAAATAAATAACACACAAAATAACGACACAACAACTTTTTTATGGTTAGAGAAAACCCGCAGGTCACGTTTATTGTGGCAACACAAGAACTAACGACCGTCTGAATAAACATGGACCAAGGGGGGCGGCAATCAGGTACTAGCTAAACGTAGTAACCCATGCTAACAAGATGGGCAGTACCAGGGCGCAGGAGAAGAAGCAGAGCGTAGCTCAATACTATAAAAACAGGGAATTCTCGGCATCGTAATCACACGGGCAGGGAACACCCCAGACGCGCGTCTGGGGACTTCATCCCTGGCCGGAAGTGCCGTCACTCTACCTCGATCACATCCTGCCCCCGGACACTGTCCACCCGCCACGAGATCGCCCGAATATCAAGGGCCACTCTCGCCGCCACCCAACTCACACAAATAGGAGTAGGGACTGACGTATATCTTCAATAAACAGGTCCATGCCATGGTCCGTAAGATGGACCCCGTCGCCTCGGTACAGGCTCCGGTCAGCGGCCGTAATGAACTTGTGTTCCACAACAAAACCACCTAGCTCGCACATAAGCTTCCTAACATCTCTATTGAGCTTCTTGCGAACTTGGAACGCTGCCCTATGATTGGCCATGTGTCTCCACGTCAACCTCGGTATAATGTTTGACCAGCCCATTCTCACACCAGGCAACCAAGCTTTAAAGGTGCGCAGATCTGATTGGATCACTGCGCTCAAGTCCCGGCCGGGAATTGAGCCGAGATCATTTCCACCTAAGTGGATGATCAAAACATGGGGTTTCTCCCACCGCCTCATGGCGGATTGCAGTAACCCAGGCAGATCTGCCCAGCAAAGGCCTCTCCTTCCTAACCACCTAACTACCACCCTGGAGAATGAGAACCCAAGCTGCTGCCCTCCAGGTTGCGATGCTGCTCGGATAGCCGCCCAGTGTACGAACGAGTGCCCAACGATCCAGGCACGAAGTGGCCCACTTCTAGGCCCTGCAATAGAAACAAGAGTTAGGGCACATAATGGCAGCGAAGTGTGCAACATCATCAACCAGCAAATATTAACATTGGGATATAAGTGGCCTAACGTAAATCTGATACCTCTTAGACTTCCACCTCCCAAGCGCCATTATGCGGTCAGCCGACCAGCCTAAAGTCGCCGCCGTCGTAGCAGCTCCAACCCTAAAGGAGTGAGGAGCTATGGTATTGGGATTCAAGCCCACTTTTTTAGCCGCCCACCCCAAAACCTTCCGAAATTGAAACCTCGTCAGGGGGGTACCATCCTGATGAATTAAAAATCTAACCGCACCCACTGGACGCCTGTCCGAGAAGGTCCTCAACAGTGCACTAGGGCAGCAGGCGGAACCCGCATGCGCGGGTAGCGACAGCCAGGCCCCCCTACCATCTTGATCGACTTTCGATCGAGGGATGAAAAGTAATACCCCATTATCCGTAAACCTGACGTGCTCCGCCAGGACGCCACCCACTTTCGCCAACTTAGACTGGGGGACCAATTCCCCCACTCGGAGTGCGCCATGAAACGCCATGGCGAACGCCGCTGAAAAAAGCCGCACCTCGTAGTCTGAGGAACATACCTCCGGTAAAACACGAAGCAGGAGGACCAACCTGTCCGCCGTTATGGGTTCCCTAACGTCTGGACGCCGCACTTCCGACCTTCCCCAACCCCTCAGTATTTGACGAATCAAAACGTATTGGAAGAGTCCGTCAGCGTGAATAGTTTACAGAAAAAGGACACCGCCGCCAACCGCGCGGATACCGCCCCTTTCTTAGCTAACTTAGCCCTAAGCTCCGCGAGCCAGCGCAATAGCCAGTCCTGCTCACCAGCACAAGAAGGAAATCCTTGGACATCGCAGAAGAATACCCATTCTTCCCAGTACCTTACATAGGACTTCCAAGTGGAAGGTGCCAGGGACGCCTTAAGCACCGGAATCAGGGACTGCCATCCAAAGCCACCTGCCAAAGAAAAGGGGGACAGGGAAAGCCATGAGTGGCAGCCTCAGGAGCACATTTCTTAAAATTTTCCCATTGAAAGCGAGATAGTGCATCAGCAATAACGTTTTTAACCCCTGGGACATGCCTAGCCCGAAACTCAATGTTCCGCTTGAGGCATCTCAAAACCAGAATTCTCAGATATCGAATTACTGGCGGTGAGGACGACGAGAGACCGTTAATGGCGAAAACCACGCTCAAATTGTCCGTCCAAAAAAAAATGACGGAGCGGTTCTCGAGCTTGTCCCCCCAGATCTCCAACGCCACCAGAATGGGGAAAAGCTCTAGAAGGCACAGGTTCCTGGTCAGGCCCCTGGTCGCCCACTCTGCCGGCCAAGGTTCGGCGCTCCACTCGCCATTGAGATAGGCGCCGTATCCAAAACCCCCAGCAGCATCAGTAAAGAGGTGCAGTTCTCGCGCCGGAGTTTGAGGGGTTCTCCAAATACAGATCCCATTGAAATCCCTGAGGAACAGATCCCAGACACGGAGGTCTTCCCTCGTGTCACTATTAACCATTATTTTGGCCTTAGGGGAAGTAACTCCCGGCAACAAGCGCTCCATTCTCTTCAGGAAAATCCTCCCCATCGGGATGACTCTCCCTGCAAAGTTGAGCAGACCCAAAACCGATTGGAGCTCTTATCAGCGTGCAAAACTGCGCCGCTGCGAGGCTCCTGACTGCTGCCAACATCTTCTGTACCTTATCAACCGGAAGCCTACATTCCTGGGCTACCGAATCAATTTCGATACCCAGGAAAGTAAGACAAGTGCAAGGGCCCTCCGATTTGTCCTCTGCTAAGGGGACTCCAAATTTCTCCATCAACAGCCGCATGGCGTAAAGGAGCAGCTCACATTCCCTAGACCCCCGTCTGCCGACCAGGAGAAAGTCGTCCAAGTAGTGAGCAATCCTATCCTCTCCTGTCACTTCCGCCACGGCCCAATGCAAGAAGGAACTAAACGCCTCAAAATAGGCGCAGGAAATGGAACACCCCATGGGCAAACAACGGTCAACATAATAGTGTCCGTTGAAGAAACATCCCATTAAGTAAAATGATGCGGGGTGAATCGGCAAGAGTCTGAAAGCAGACTCGATGTCAAGCTTGGCCAGTAAAGCCCCATGACCCGATCTGCGTACTACTTGCAAGGCATCATCAAATGACTGGTAATATACCGTACTTAAGTCCTGAGGAATGGCGTCATTGACTGACTTTCCCTTTGGGTATGAGAGATGCTGTATCATCCTAAACTTTCCTGGGTCTTTTTTGGGCACGACCCCTAGAGGCGAGATAACCAATCCCGGCATAGGTCTTTCCCTAAACGGGCCAGCCATTCTACCCAGTGAAACTTCCTTACCCAATTTCTCCTTTAATACCTCCGGGAAAAGGGAGGCAGATTTCAGGTTCCTGCGAGAAGCCGCACCCGAAACCGGACCTTGTACGGGGATAACAAAAACCTTCCCGGAGCCCTGACTCCAACAAGGCCGCCGCTACCCTATCGGGGTAGAGCGTGAGCCACTTACTAATTGCGGCCACCTTCAGCGGGGTGTCCGCTCTTAGCGACAGCAGGGCCTCTTGGCCCAGTCCTGTCCTGTCTTTCCCCTTTTTTAACGCAGTCTGCGGCAGGGTGAAATCCCCCGCAGATGCGACAAGCGTGCCGAAAGGAACACGCGGTTCCCAACGTGCATTGCTTGTCCTGGAATTTCCAACAAACCCCAGCCGGGCGTCTGCGAAATCTATTTGCGGGTCGAAACTGCGTTGCACCCGCCGGGGCCCCAGAGGAACCTAGCGATTTCTCGGGACCCAGCCGGGCCCAGAGTTGCATTTCTACGCACCCGAAATCCAACAGTGGATTACCCACCATCTTTCTGCGGAACTCCTCATCATAATCCCGCCAGGCACCATCGCGATAATTATCAGCAATGATCTCCATGTTTTCCATGTATTTCAACACGGCTAAACACTGGTCCGGCCATTTTTGCAAATAGCAGGACGCATAGATCCTGAAACACCGGCGCCATTCGTGAAATGTATCTGGGCGCTGGTACTTCTTGGGGCCTGTCCCATCCTCCGCTCTCGCTTTCTGCCTTAGGGCTTCCACCGAGAGCTCGAAGATGTTAACAAATTTACCCTCTTGAATTCTCCGTACTGTCTTAGTCTTCAAATGCTCGTGCAGATCATAAGAAGACCAGGATCTAGTATCCCCTTGGAGTGCCACCTTCCGATTAACGGGCCTACCCACCCCACTTATGCGAAGTCTGGGTGGGGCAGCCCTGTCGGACCTGCCAGAGGCAATATCGTCATAACGGTCACGCAAACCCCCTTTTTCTGATCTCCTCTCATCAGTTAACCATCTAAGCATCTTATACATTCTTTTATTGCCCTTCCCATGCAACCCCAGTTCCTTGTCATTTTCTGACCCAGAATCATCCGAGGATGAGGTAAAACCCCGCAACCCCACTGAAACTGAGGACTCACCATCTCTCACACCGGTCCTGTTTGAAATCGCCACGACTCCCGAAGTAGAAGGACGCTCATCCTCTGACACCATGGAGTCCTGGCCGCTCTCAGCACCTCTCTCCAACCCGCTGCCTGAATCTCCTGACGTAGCCATGTCGCTTTCCTGCAAAAGAGATTGCCAGAGAGGAGTACCACGAAGGGGAAGGTCTGCTCTACCCCTCCCCCTGTGCCCAGACCGTTCATGCATCCCCTCACACACATCATGGACATCATGGGTGCCTTCGCCACTTGCAACATCATCATACACACCCTGCTCATCTTCTGTAAAGTCCTCTATCTCTTCACTAAAATGTACTGACTTCTGAGTGATAGGGGTGGCTTTCTTACGTCTAGTGGATGCAACCGCTAAATCTAAACTCTGAAACTGTTCTGGTGAACCATGTTTGGTAGAAGACCTAGTTACTACCTTCCTCGCTGCTGCCGGAGATGCGCCCGGAGCCTGAGGCCTAGCCCCTACACTCCCACCAATTTGCGCGCCAAAAGCGCCGCCTGCACGGGCGCCGCCTTTGCCCACAGAAACCTCACTATTACTGCCAGCGCTCTTAGGCATACTCCTAGCGTGCCCAATAGGTGCTGCGCCACCTTTATAATTGCCCAATGGGGCCTTTGCCCCTTGACGAGGATTACTACCCGACGGGGCCTTTGCCCTTTGCCGGGCCGTAATACCCTTTGCAACCTGCCCACGGGGGCCTCCAACAGGGACCCCCGGGTTCATTTGGCCAGAGAAATGCCCCCCCTGAGGTAATTCCTCCATTGATTCACCATTAGCCCCCTCGTGAAGATCAACCCCCACAAGTGCTGCCCCTGTAGACCCCATTGCATCAGCAGAATTGCCCCCCGGAGCATAAGTTCCCCCCCGCGGCACTCCTCTCTTACCTTGAACGCCGCGCGGGGAACTCGACCTGCTCCGCTTCGATGACCGCTGACAAATGGCGGGACCGGCAGTGACGTCATCGGAAATGACGTCACCGGAAGTCCCGCCCTCGGAGGACCGCAAACCGGAAGTCGCCGCCGATGGAGGAACAGCTGACGCGGGAGCCTGCGCAACCACCGCCGGAGGACCAAGGACCACGTGGGACGCACCCGGAGACCCCGACAAAGAAGATGCCCACATCTGGAAAAGGGATACCGCGGCCGCGATGGAGTCCTGAGACACCGGAGACGACGTCGGAGGTAAGGCCGAACTGCTCCCACTAAAACTACCAACTATTGGGGCAAAAGAGCAAGGCCCGTAGGGGCCGGGGACCGGAACGCCACAAGGCCGAGAAGGGCCCGCCGCGACCACGCGAGGGGAGGGAGGCCCAGCCAGGGGGACCGGAGAGCAGGGGACAGAGGAGCTAGCGGCTGTAGACCGCATAGCGGGCCTAGCGGGGACCCCCGCTTTACCGGCTACTTTAGGGGGACATGTGGGCCTGCGAAGGCCAGAAACGGGCCCGGCAGGGCCCGACATGGTAACTAAATTGGGGCCTATGTCAGAACTAACCCCCCGTAAAGAGGGCTCACTCCCGGCCGCATGGCCGACGGGCTCAGACGCGCCATCTGGATGCCCAGCACTACCCCCCATATTGCTCACTAATGCCAGCACCTCCAGTAGGGCCCTATCTGAAATCTCCCCACTACTACCCCCAACCTCCCCGGAGGATTGATCAAGTGAAGGGGAAAGGGAGGGAAGCAAAGGGGTTCGACCCACCGTTTCTGGCGATGGAGGGATCCACTCAGCTGCTTCATCGCTGTCTTCAACCACTTCTCTCTCTGCAGGTTCCTCCCCAGCCTCCATGATTCGCCTTGGAGGTGCTTTAGATCTCCTTGAACGTCTCATGTGAAAACTTTGAGAAAAACAGCAGAAAGAGGACATGTGCTTCCTGTACTGGGCTTAAAAAGGTAAGCTGGAACCCCTCCTCTCTTTCTGCAACATTGTTTCATACACACAACACAACACTCCCCTCCTCCGTCTTGGCCTTAACCCTTATGTGCATTCCAGGCAATTTGCCTTACATTTCCTTTCTACTAGATCAGTCTCCACTTCGTGGGCTTTTAAGAATGAAGCTTCAGTTGATCAGATTTGCAAAGCGGCAACTTGGTCCTCTTTGCATACATTTACTAAATTCTACTGTTTTGATGTATTTGCTTCTTCGGAAGCAGTTTTTTGTAGAAAAGTTCTTCAGGCAGCTGTTTCAGTTTGATTCTTCTGCTTTTGATTTAAGTTTTTTTCTTTCAAAAATGAAAATAAACTTATTTTTTTTGGGTTGTGGATTAATTTTTTCAGCGGAATATGGCTGTTTTTATTTTTATTCCCTCCCTCTCTAGTGACTCTTGAGTGGAAGATCCACATCTTGGGTATTGATATCCCATATGTCACTAGCTCATGGGCTCTTGCCAATTACATAAAAGAAATCATAATTTATGTAAGAACTTACCTGATAAATTCATTTCTTTCATATTGGCAAGAGTCCATGAGGCCCACTCTTTTTATGGTGGTTATGATTTTTTGTATAAAGCACAATTATTTCCAAATTTCCTTTGTTGATGCTTTCTTCTCCTTTCTTTATCACCCCACTGCTTGGCTATTCGTTAAACTGAATTGTGGGTGTGGTGAGGGGTGTATTTATAGGCATTTTGAGGTTTGGGAAACTTTGCCCCTCCTGGTAGGATTGTATATCCCATATGTCACTAGCTCATGGACTCTTGCCAATATGAAAGAAATGAATTTATCAGGTAAGTTCTTACATAAATTATGTTTTTGTTTTTGTTTTTATCATTTCAACAATGTGATTACAATACATTTGATTGCCCTACAAAGGCCGTACCTAAAAAAATAAACATATGGACAAAGCAAAAAAAAGAAAAAACAAAATACCATTCAAAAGCAACTATATATCACTTCATAGCACATTGTTGAGCTCTTCTTTACTTTTTGCTCTCTCTTCCCCCTTCTTCTCTCCTTTCCCCTTGACTTTCTCCTTTTTTCCTTTCCTTTTTCCTTTTTTTTACAGTACGAACAAGACTCGACAGAAATACTCATTAGAGCAAATAAATAGGAACTATGCCCTCCATAACCAAGATAAGCAGAATTACATAGCCCTCCTTGAATTGGAGGTTACGAAGAAAAAAAAACGAAAAATGACTCTGTCTCCCCAAATCCCCCCCAGCCACCACCCCTTTCTTCTCCCCCCCTCCCCAGGCCAGTTCCAAATTGACTCAAAATTGAGGAAGATCACCTCTTAACATTTCTTCTTGTACATATAATGAATGATAGAAGGGCCGGATGATTGATTTCTGGATATCTATTGAATATGATTTAATCATATCTCCCCACTTCTTAAAAAAGCACTTTTTTTTCTTTTCCAGGTTCTATCGCACATTGTTCCAGAATTAACATACTATACATTTTTTCCACATATTCTGCAATAGTAGGACTTTTTCTTGAGATCCATTTTTTCAAATTTGGGTTCGTTCCTATTAAAATTGAAAAATTTATAAAATCTCTATTTCTATATCTATTTTGTTTTGGTAGGAGAAAAATCACTGACTCAAGCTGGAGAGTATAATTCTCTTGGATAATCTTGACTAACCAGTAATTAACCTTATTCCAAAATTGATTTATCTTAGGGCATTCCCATATATAATGTAGTATTTCAGCCGAGCTTTTTTGACATTTAATGCATTTATCACTGATATCTGGTCTGGATGCAGTGATAAATGCATCCAGAAAGAGTGGGTGTCCAATAATTTCAAGATAATTAGATTTCCTGAAATCTAGGCCAACTCTTTTACAAAAAATCTGCCAAGCTCTTATTATAGTAAATATTACTTTTAAATTCTTACACTCCTTTGGTATCTTTTTTATGTCTGTATGTAATAATGCTTTTTAGGAGAATGGACTCACCATCGCCAGCTCCAGTCCTTTAGAAGTAAAATTATCTTCTCCCAAAAGCCACTCTGCTGCTATTTTAACTAGACAGACAATATTATTATCTTGCAAAGACGGGAGAGATAAACCCCCAACATTTTTATGATGGCATAATTTGCTTATAGAATATCTGACTTTCTTTTCCCCCAGAAGAAATTAGTTAAACCTTTATTAAAAAGTTTGATATCTTTCTTTTTAATTAATAAAGGTAGGTTTTGTAGTTTGTATAAGATTTTTGGGAACCAAATCATTTTCACCAGGTTATTTTTCCCAGATAAGGACAAGGGGAGTTTCTTTCAAAATTCTAATGAAATATTTATTTTGAGGAAAAAAGAATTATAGTTTTCCTCATACCATTTTGCTGGGTTCCTATTTAGCCAAATTCACAAGTATAATATTTTATCGACTTCTTTAAATAAAATATCTTGGGCAGAGCTTTTTGTTTTTCTGATCTACATCAGTTCTGATTTGATCATATTGACTTTATATCCTGTAAAAGATCCATATTTATTAAGAAGATCCATAAAAATATATATATTTTTTGTGTCTCATAGGAAGACAATAACATCATCAGCATAAAGTATAATTTTTGTCTCTACTGAATTACATACAATTCCCTGTATAGCTTGATTTAATTTTATTGCTAGGGGCTTTATTACTAGGTTAAATAAAAGTGGGGACAGGGGACATCCCTGTCTTGTACCTCTTCCCAGTCTATCATCTGGTGTAAACATCCCACTTACTGAAATAATGGATAGAGGGTTATCATAAATAGATTTGATATACTTAATAAAATTTCCTGCAAAACCAAAATTACTCAGGGTGGAAAATAGATGGTCCCATTGGACTGCATCAAAGGCTTTTTCAGCATCAATTGTTATCAGAGCCATGTCATCTAACTTGCCTTTATTCTCCTGTTTTCCATTATTCCAGCAATAGTCCAATATTGAACATGTTTTCCTAATGTTTAAAGTGGAGGATCTATTCTTCATAAAACCTGTTTGATTTGTTGATATACGATTACCCATAATATCTTTGTCTATTAGCCACTATTGCGGCCAATATCTTATAGTCAGTATTTAATAGCGAAATTGGCCTATAAGCGTCTATCAAATCCGTATTTTTCCCTTTTTTAAGAATCAGTGAGGTAATTACTTTTGTAAAATTTTTTGACATTGGACTATTACCGGAATAATAGAGATTAAACAATTCTGTTAGCAAGGGAGAACCCTCCTTTAATAAAATTGTATTCATTAAAATTATGGGGGGAGATAAAAAACGGAAATTAAAATCCTCCATGTCTCAAAATTAATTCAATTAAATATTTGCATAGAAAATTAGCACATCTAGGCAAGTATCCCCGCTTGCTTTTCCCCAGAAATTCTTAATATATTATGTTACCAATGCACAAGAGAATTGTGGGTAAGATATATGCAAATTAGATATGCAAATTCGCATTTTTTTTGCTTCAAAATACTGTTTTGACACAGCGATCCTTTTAACAGGATTATTACAGCAAACCAGAAATCACTCACTAGACAAGCCTGTTTCGTTCTTTTTGGAACTCATCAGTAGGAGATAGATTTCTGGTTGCTGCATTGGTAAAGCTAATTTCATGGTTAAACCAAAATTCATTAAAATTATGGGGGGAGATAAAAAACTGAAATTAAAATCCTCCATGACTCAAAATTAAATCAATGTAAATATTTGCATAGAAAATTAGCACATCTAGGCAAGTATCCTCGCTTGCTTTTCCCCAGAAATTCTTAATATACAATGTTACCAATGCACAATAGAATTGTGGGTAAGATATGCAAATTAAATATGCAAAAAGATACTTGCCTAGATGTGCTAATTTTCTATGCAAATATTTACATTGATTTAATTTTGAGACATGGAGGATTTTAATTTCAGTTTTTTATCTCCCCCCATAATTTTAATGAATTTTGTTTTAACCATGAAAATAGCTTTACCAATGCAGCAACCAGAAATCTATCTCCTACTGATGAGTTCCAAAAAGAACGAAACAGGCTTGTCTAGTGAGTGATTTCTGGTTTGCTGTAATAATCCTGTTAAAAGGATCGCTGTGTCAAAACAGTATTTTGAAGCAAAAAAAATGAGAATTTGCATATCTTACCCACAATTCTCTTGTGCATTGGTAACATTGTATATTAAGAATTTCTCGGGAAAAGCAAGCGGGGGATACTTGCCTAGATGTACTAATTTTCTATGCAAATATTTACATTGATAAAAATGTATAAAATTCTGAGGGTAACTGGTCTGGCCCAGGGGCTTTATTATAAGTGGCTTTCTTAATTTCTGTTTCTATCTCCTTCTTTGATATCGGGGCATTCAATTTCTCTAGACTTTCATTATCTAATTTTGGTACAATTATATTCTCCCAGAATTCTCCTTTATTATCTTGATGCGTCTCATCGGCGTTGTAAAACTTTTGAAAGGCCTCGAAAAAGATTTGGCATATATCTTTAGTGTTTGTCACCATCTTCCCTTCTTTTTTAATAGCACCTATCATATTTGTTTTTTTGGTTAGCTTGGCAATTTTAGCCCGCTAGCTCCCTGTCTTGTTGCCAAATTTCATAATTCTCGCTCTGCTCTTTAAATCCTCTCTATACACTTTTTGAATCAGAAACGCGTCTTTCTTGTTTTGAACTAATATATTCTAACCAATTAGCTTTAGAGGAGTCAATTAAGTATTTATTGAATTTATTAGATAGCTGATTCGTAAGTTGTATCTCCCTCGCATTTACCTTCTTTTTAAATTTAGTCATATAACTTATAATTTCCCCTCTTATTAGCTGTCTCCCAAAGAATCTCTTTTTTCTGATTATACTCTTTATTATTTAATAGAAATTCATTCCAGCTTTTTTTTAGCACTTCTATAAATGATGGATTGTCTTTCATATAGCTGGGAAAAATAGTTATTTATTTTATTTCCAGTCATTGTCCCTACAAGAGGGATTTTTGATACAATTTGGGCATGATCTGATATTGTAAAATCTTTGATTTCAGCTACGGTATCTTCTTTCAAAAAAGACTCAGCTATCATAAATAAATCAATTCTAGATGAGGACGAGAAACTTTTAGACATACAAGTATAGGCTTTCTCATCAGCATTTTGCCGACGCCAAATATCTTGAAGTTTCAGTGTCTTTCAAAAAATAAATAAAGATTTTTGCTTCTTTTTTCAGTCCATAATCATATCTTCTCAAATTGGGACTGTTTCTGTCTATAGGAAATTTTGGAGTTAAATTAAAGTCACCAGCTACTATTAACTTAGCGTTTGTATAATCAATTAGTTTGGCTTGAAGATTGTGCCAAAATTTTAAGTTTAAAGGGACAGTCTAGTCCAAAATAAACTTTCATGATTCAGATAGAGCATGTAATTTTAAACAATTTTCCAATTTACTTTTATCACCAATTTTTCTTTATTCTCTTGGTATTCTTAGTTGAAAGCTTAACCTAGGAGGTTCATATGCTAATTTCTTAGACCTTGAAGGCCGCCTCTTAAGAATGCATTTTAACAGGTTTTCCACCACTAGAGGGTGTTAGTTCATGTTTTTCATATAGATAACACTGTGCTCGTGCACGTGAAGTCACCTAGGAGCCATCACTGATTGGCTAAACTGTAAGTCTGTCAAAAGAACTGAAATAAAGGGGCAGTCTGCAGAGGCTTAGATACAAGATAATCACAGAGATAAAAAATATATAAATATAACTGTTGGTTATGCGAAACTAGGGAATGGGTAAAAAAGGGATTATCTATCTTTTAAAACAATAACAATTCTGGTGTAGACTGTCCCTTTAATTCGTTTGGACCATAAACATTACATATAATTAAAAAAAGATTTTTTTATTTGCATTTGAAGAATTATAAAGCGGGATTCTGGGTCCAGCACACATTTTATTATTTTATAATCCAATTTCTTGTTAATTAGTGTGGCTACCCCTCTCTTCCTGTTTAAACATGACGTAGCATACACCTTTCCCACCCAGTTAGTTTTCAGTTTGGCTATTTCTATTTCTTTTAATCTTATCTCTTGAAATAATGCGATATCTGAATCTAACTTTTTAAGATTTTTAAGGATTGCTTTTCTTTTAATCGGTGATGAAATGCCAGCAACATTCCACGAGGTAATAGTTAGTAATTTATTACTTGGCAATATATTATAAAATTCCTAATCATCTTTAATGGCCCTAACGGGAGGGATGGAGGAGGTAAATCCCAGGGCAGCAGGGAGGGAGGGAGAGACGGGGGGGGGAATGCACTAGTTGTTTAAGGAGGTAAAATCCTGTAATGCACTAGTGGTTTAAGGTGGTAACATCCTGTTATGCACTAGTGGTTTAAGGTGGTAATATCCAGTTATGCACTAGTGGTTTAAGGTGGTAATATCCTGTTATACACTAGTGGTTTAAGGTGGTAACATCCTGTTATGCACTAGTGGTTTAAGGTGGTAATATCCTGTTATACACTAGTGGTTTAAGGTGGTAACATCCTGTTATGCACTAGTGGTTTAAGGTGGTAATATCCTGTTATGCACTAGTGGTTTCAGTTATGCACTAGTGGTTTAAGGTGGTAATATCCTATTATGCACTAGTGATTTAAGGTGGTAATATCCTGTTATGCACTAGTGGTTTAAGGTGGTAATATCCTATTATACACTCGTGGTTTAAGGTGGTAATATCCTGTTATGCACTAGTGGTTTAAGGTGGTAATATCCTATTATGCACTAGTGATTTAAGGTGGTAGCATCCTGTTATGCACTAGTGGTTTC
Organism: Bombina bombina; assembly: GCF_027579735.1. NCBI lineage: Eukaryota > Metazoa > Chordata > Amphibia > Anura > Bombinatoridae > Bombina > Bombina bombina. Next base: position 286,288,369 of record NC_069507.1, on the reverse strand, counting down.
AGTTATGCACTAGTGGTTTCAGTTATGCACTAGTGGTTTAAGGTGGTAATATCCTATTATGCACTAGTGATTTAAGGTGGTAACATCCTGTTATACACTAGTGGTTTAAGGTGGTAACATCCTGTTATACACTAGTGGTTTAAGGTGGTAACGTCCTGTTATGCACTAGTGGTTTCAGTTATGCACTAGTGGTTTAAGGTGGTAACATCCTGTTATGCACTAGTGGTTTAAGGTGGTAATATCCTGTTATGCACTAGTGGTTTAAGGTGGTAATATCCTATTATGCACTAGTGGTTTAAGGTGGTAATATCCTATTATGCACTAGTGATTTAAGGTGGTAATATCCTGTTATGCACTAGTGGTTTAAGGTGGTAATATCCTGTTATACACTTGTGGTTTAAGGTGGTAATATCCTGTTATGCACTAGTGGTTTAAGGTGGTAACATCCTGTTATGCACTAGTGGTTTAAGGTGGTAACATCCTGTTATATACTAGTGGTTTAAGGTGTTAATATCCTGTTATGCACTAGTGGTTTAAGTTGGTAATATCCTGTTATGCACTAGTGGTTTAAGGTCGTAACATCCTGTTATGCACTAGTGGTTTAAGGTGGTAACATCCTGTTATGCACTAGTGGTTTCAGTTATGCACTAGTGATTTAAGGTGGTAACATCCTGTTATACACTAGTGGTTTAAGGTGGTAACATCCTGTTATGCACTAGTGGTTTCAGTTATGCACTAGTGATTTAAGGTGGTAACATCCTGTTATACACTAGTGGTTTAAAGTGGTAACATCCTGTTATACACTACTGGTTTAAGGTGGTAATATCCTGTTATACACTAGTGGTTTAAGTTGGTAATATCCTGTTATGCACTAGTGGTTTAAGGTGGTAATATCCTGTTATACACTAGTGGTTTAAGGTGGTAATATCCTGTTATACACTTGTGGTTTAAGGTGGTAATATCCTGTTATGCACTAGTGGTTTAAGGTGGTAATATCCTGTTATGCACTAGTAGTTTAAGGTGGTATTATCCTGTTATGCACTAGAGGTTTAAGGTGGTAACATCCTGTTATGCACTAGTGGTTTAAGGTGGTAATATCCTGTTATGCACTAGTGGTTTCAGTTATGCACTAGTGATTTAAGGTGGTAACATCCTGTTATACACTAGTGGTTTAAGGTGGTAACATCCTGTTATGCACTAGTGGATTCAGTTATGCACTAGTGGTTTAAGGTGGTAACATCCTGTTATACACTAGTGATTTAAGGTGGTAATATCCTGTTATGCACTAGTGTTTTAAGGTGGTAATATCCTGTTATGCACTAGGGGTTTAAGGTGGTAACATCCTGTTATGCACTAGTGGTTTAAGGTGGTAACATCCTGTTATAAACTAGTGGTTTAAGTTGGTAATATCCTGTTATGCACTAGTGGTTTAAGGTGGTAACATCCTGTTATGCACTAGTGGTTTAAGGTGGTAATATCCTGTTATGCACTAGTGGTTTCAGTTATGCACTAGTGATTTAAGGTGGTAACATCCTGTTATACACTAGTGGTTTAAGGTGGTAACATCCTGTTATGCACTAGTGGTTTCAGTTATGCACTAGTGGTTTAAGGTGGTAACATCCTGTTATGCACTAGTGGTTTAAGGTGGTAACATCCTGTTATACACTAGTTGTTTAAGGTGGTAATATCCTGTTATGCACTAGTGGTTTAAGGTGGTAATATCCTGTTATGCACTAGTGGTTTAAGGTGGTAATATCCTTTTATGCACTAGTGGTTTAAGGTGGTAACATCCTGTTATGCACTAGTGGTTTAAGGTGGTAATATCCTGTTATGCACTAGTGGTTTAAGGTGGTAACATCCTGTTATGCACTAGTGGTTTCAGTTATGCACTAGTGGTTTAAGGTGGTAACATCCTGTTATGCACTAGTGATTTAAGGTGGTAATATCCTGTTATGCACTAGTGGTTTAAGGTGGTAATATCCTGTTATGCACTAGTAGTTTAAGGTGGTAATATCCTTTTATACACTAGTGGTTTAAGGTGGTAATATCCTGTTATGCACTAGTGGTTTAAGGTGGTAACATCCTGGTATGCACTAGTGGTTTAAGGTGGTAATATCCTGTTATGCACTAGTGGTTTAAGGTGGTAATATCCTGTTATGCACTAGTGGTTTAATGTGGTAACATCCTGTTATGCACTAGTGGTTTAAGGTGGTAACATCCTGTTATACACTAGTGGTTTAAGTTGGTAACATCCTGTTATACACTAGTGGTTTAAGGTGGTAACATCCTGTTATACACTAGTGGTATAAGGTGGTAACATCCTGTTATACACTAGTGGTTTAAGGTGGTAACATCCTGTTATTCACTAGTGATTTAAGGTGGTAACATCCTGTTATACACTAGTGGTTTAAGGTGGTATCATCCTGTTATACACTAGTGGTTTAAGGTGGTAATATCCTGTTATGCACTAGTGGTTTAAGGTGGTAATATCCTGTTATGCACTAGTGGTTTCAATTATGCACTAGTGGTTATGCACAAGTGGTTTAAGGTGATAATATCCTGTTATGCACTAGTGGTTTAAGGTGGTAACATCCTAGTATGCACTAGTGGTTTAAGGTGGTAACATCCTGTTATGCACTAGTGGTTTAAGGTGGTAATTTCCTGTTATACACTAGTGGTTTCAGTTGGTAATATCCTGTTATGCACTAGTGGTTTAAGGTGGTAACATCCTGTTATGCACTAGTGGTTTAATGTGGTAATATCCTGTTATGCACTAGTGGTTTAATGTGGTAATATCCTGTTATGCACTAGTGGTTTAATGTGGTAATATCCTGTTATGCACTAGTGGTTTAAGGTGGTAATATCCTGTTATACACTAGTGGTTTAAGGTGGTAACATCCTGTTATTCACTAGTGATTTAAGGTGGTAACATCCTGTTATACACTAGTGGTTTAAGGTGGTATCATCCTGTTATACACTAGTGGTTTAAGGTGGTAATATCCTGTTATGCACTAGTGGTTTAAGGTGGTAACATCCTGTTATGCACTAGTGGTTTAAGGTGGTAATATCCTGTTATGCACTAGTGGTTTAATGTGGTAATATCCTCTTATGCACTAGTGGTTTAAGGTGGTAATATCCTGTTATATGCTAGTGTTTTCAGTTGGGAATATCCTGTTATGCACTAGTGGTTTAAGGTGGTAACATCCTGTTATGCACTAGTGGTTTCAGTTATGCACTAGTGGTTTAAGGTGGTAACATCCTGTTATGCACTAGTGGTTTCAGTTATGCACTAGTGGTTTAAGGTGGTAACATCCTGTTATGCACTAGTGGTTTCAGTTATGCACTAGTGGTTTAAGGTGGTAACATCCTGTTATGCACTAGTGGTTTCAGTTATGCACTAGTGGTTTAAGGTGGTAACATCCTGTTATGCACTAGTGGTTTAAGGTGGTAACATCCTAGTATGCACTAGTGGTTTAAGGTCGTAACATCCTAGTATGCACTAGTGGTTTAAGGTGGTAACATCCTAGTATGCACTAGTGGTTTAAGGTGGTAACATCCTGTTATGCACTAGTGGTTTAAGGTGGTAATTTCCTGTTATACACTAGTGGTTTCAGTTGGTAATATCCTGTTATGCACTAGTGGTTTAAGGTGGTAACATCCTGTTATGCACTAGTGGTTTAATGTGGTAATATCCTGTTATGCACTAGTGGTTTAATGTGGTAATATCCTGTTATGCACTAGTGGTTTAAGGTGGTAATATCCTGTTATATGCTAGTGGTTTCAGTTGGGAATATCCTGTTATGCACTAGTGGTTTAAGGTGGTAACATCCTGTTATGCACTAGTGGTTTCAGTTATGCACTAGTGGTTTAAGGTGGTAACATCCTGTTATGCACTAGTGGTTTAAGGTGGTAACATCCTGTTATGCACTAGTGATTTAAGGTGGTAATATCCTGTTATGCACTAGTGGTTTAAGGTGGTAATATCCTGTTATGCACTAGTGATTTAAGGTGGTAATATCCTGTTATGCACTAGTGTTTTAAGGTGGTAATATCCTGTTATGCACTAGTGATTTAAGGTGGTAATATCCTGTTATGCACTAGTGGTTTAAGGTGGTATCATCCTGTTATACACTAGTGGTTTAAGGTGGTAACATCCTGTTATGCACTAGTGGTTTAAGTTGGTAATATCCTGTTATATAAACGTAGTTTAAGGTGATAATATGTTGTATACTAGTAAAATAAGGTGGTAATATCCTGTTATACACTATTGGTTTGGTAATATCCTGTTATACACGAGGTTTATCATGATTGCATTCTGTTAATTGATAATAGGAGTAAATTAGAAAGTTGCTTAAAGTGAAAGTCAACCCTAGCGTTTGTCAAATGCTAGGATTGACTATTGAAAGCTCCTTTATTTGTTTCAAGCGTTCGTCACACTAAGCTGCTAAGGCAGCCCACGGCAAATCGCTGTTTTACTAAGAGGTGACGTTTTCACCTCTTAGCCAATAGCCGTGCGATAAATCCGGCTTGGCGCCCTTGGGAGTTGCTGCCTTATCTGAATAATGAAAGAAAAAATTTGGGTTTAGTATCCCTTTAACAAACCCATTAGCCACGCTTATAGAAACATATACCTCTCTTCCAGGTTTTATCAGAAACTAATATACACACGACTACACAGCTAAGCTAGCGCTATACAGCAAAGGTTAAAAATGGCAGACACAGGTTTAAGTATAATACAAGATATCAAAATGTATTTGCCTTCTTAGGACTAAAAACCAATATATATGTTAATAGTGGTTTAATGTGGTAATATCCTGTTATGCACTAGTGGTTTAATGTGGTAATATCCTCTTATGCACTAGTGGTTTAAGGTGGTAATATCCTGTTATATACTAGTGTTTTCAGTTGGGAATATCCTGTTATGCACTAGTGGTTTAAGGTGGTAACATCCTGTTATGCACTAGTGGTTTCAGTTATGCACTAGTGGTTTAAGGTGGTAACATCCTGTTATGCACTAGTGGTTTAAGGTGGTAACATCCTGTTATGCACTAGTGATTTAAGGTGGTAATATCCTGTTATGCACTAGTGGTTTAAGGTGGTAATATCCTGTTATGCACTAGTGATTTAAGGTGGTAATATCCTGTTATGCACTAGTGGTTTAAGGTGGTAATATCCTGTTATGCACTAGTGATTTAAGGTGGTAATATCCTGTTATGCACTAGTGATTTAAGGTGGTAATATCCTGTTATGCACTAGTGGTTTAAGGTGGTATCATCCTGTTATACACTAGTGGTTTAAGGTGGTAACATCCTGTTATGCACTAGTGGTTTAAGTTGGTAATATCCTGTTATATAAACGTAGTTTAAGGTGGTAATATGTTGTATACTAGTAAAATAAGGTGGTAATATCCTGTTATACACTATTGGTTTGGTAATATCCTGTTATACACGAGGTTTATCATGATTGCATTCTGTTAATTGATAATAGGAGTAAATTAGAAAGTTGCTTAAAGTGAAAGTCAACCCTAGCGTTTGTCAAATGCTAGGATTGACTATTGAAAGCTCCTTTATTTGTTTCAAGCGTTCGTCACACTAAGCTGCTAAGGCAGCCCACGGCAAATCGCTGTTTTACTAAGAGGTGACGTTTTCACCTCTTAGCCAATAGCCGTGCGATAAATCCGGCTTGGCGCCCTTGGGAGTTGCTGCCTTATCTGAATAATGAAAGAAAAAATTTGGGTTTAGTATCCCTTTAACAAACCCATTAGCCACGCTTATAGAAACATATACCTCTCTTCTAGGTTTTATCAGAAACTAATATACACACGACTACACAGCTAAGCTAGCGCTATACAGCAAAGGTTAAAAATGGCAGACACAGGTTTAAGTATGATACAAGATATCAAAATGTATTTGCCTTCTTAGGACTAAAAACCAATATATATGTTAATAGTGGTTTAATGTGGTAATATCCTGTTATGCACTAGTGGTTTAATGTGGTAATATCCTCTTATGCACTAGTGGTTTAAGGTGGTAATATCCTGTTATATACTAGTGTTTTCAGTTGGGAATATCCTGTTATGCACTAGTGGTTTAAGGTGGTAACATCCTGTTATGCACTAGTGGTTTCAGTTATGCACTAGTGGTTTAAGGTGGTAACATCCTGTTATGCACTAGTGGTTTAAGGTGGTAACATCCTGTTATGCACTAGTGATTTAAGGTGGTAATATCCTGTTATGCACTAGTGGTTTAAGGTGGTAATATCCTGTTATGCACTAGTGATTTAAGGTGGTAATATCCTGTTATGCACTAGTGGTTTAAGGTGGTAATATCCTGTTATGCACTAGTGATTTAAGGTGGTAATATCCTGTTATGCACTAGTGGTTTAAGGTGGTATCATCCTGTTATACACTAGTGGTTTAAGGTGGTAACATCCTGTTATGCACTAGTGGTTTAAGTTGGTAATATCCTGTTATATAAACGTAGTTTAAGGTGGTAATATGTTGTATACTAGTAAAATAAGGTGGTAATATCCTGTTATACACTATTGGTTTGGTAATATCCTGTTATACACGAGGTTTATCATGATTGCATTCTGTTAATTGATAATAGGAGTAAATTAGAAAGTTGCTTAAAGTGAAAGTCAACCCTAGTGTTTGTCAAATGCTAGGATTGACTATTGAAAGCTCCTTTATTTGTTTCAAGCGTTCGTCACACTAAGCTGCTAAGGCAGCCCACGGCAAATCGCTGTTTTACTAAGAGGTGACGTTTTCACCTCTTAGCCAATAGCCGTGCGATAAATCCGGCTTGGCGCCCTTGGGAGTTGCTGCCTTATCTGAATAATGAAAGAAAAAATTTGGGTTTAGTATCCCTTTAACAAACCCATTAGCCACGCTTATAGAAACATATACCTCTCTTCTAGGTTTTATCAGAAACTAATATACACACGACTACACAGCTAAGCTAGTGCTATACAGCAAAGGTTAAAAATGGCAGACACAGGTTTAAGTATAATACAAGATATCAAAATGTATTTGCCTTCTTAGGACTAAAAACCAATATATATGTTAATAGTGGTTTAAGGTGGTATTATCCTGTTACATACTAGTGGTTTAAAGTGGAGACATTCTGTTATACACTAGTGGTTTAAGGTGGTACTAACAAATCACCAATTCAATGTATGTCTTAATTATGTCCAGTGTATATAATGGCACCCTACATCCTTTACATAGTATAGGAGGTTTTGTAGGGCCCTTATATATAGTATAAGTATACATATTTGTATAATGCTGTGTTTTGTCACCTATATCATTATATAAATACACAGAAAGCATAAAACTTGTTTCTTGCAGGTGGGAAGAAGAATATACAACCCGGGTCCAGCTGCAGCAGAGGGTGACGGAGCTGGATGAGGTAAGTACCTAATGGTGCGTTCCATGTAACCTACTTTATACAGGAGTTTTCCTTACCAATTACACAGTCATCAGCTCAAGATAACAGAGGTATGATAGTTCTGGCCTTTTGTGTCATGTGACCAGTGGTACCATGTGATCAGTGATGTCATGTTATCTGTTGTGCCATGTAATCACCGGTGCATGTGACCAGCGGTGCCATTTGGTCAGTGATGTCATGTTATCTGTTGTGTCATGTCATCAGTGATGTCATGCGACCAGTGGTACCATGTGATCAGTGATGTCATGTTATCTGTTGTGCCATGTAATCACCGGTGCATGTGACCAGCGGTGCCATTTGGTCAGTGATGTCATGTTATCTGTTGTGCCATGTAATCACCGGTGCATGTGACCAGCGGTGCCATTTGGTCAGTGATGTCATGTTATCTGTTGTGCCATGTAATCACCGGTGCATGTGACCAGCGGTGCCATTTGGTCAGTGATGTCATGTTATCTGTTGTGCCATGTAATCACCGGTGCATGTGACCAGCGGTGCCATTTGGTCAGTGATGTCATGTTATCTGTTGTGTCATGTCATCAGTGATGTCATGTTATCTGTTGTGTCATGTCATCAGTGATGTCATGTTATCTGTTGTGTCATGTCATCAGTGATGTCATGTTATCTGTTGTGTCATGTCATCAGTGATGTCATGTTATCTGTTGTGTCATGTCATCAGTGATGTCATGTTACCAGTGGTGTCATGACTCATGAGAGAAGAAATGTTATGCTAATGATTATAGTGATAGTGCGCTATTAAAGGGATTCAAAACAATTTTTTTTCTTTAATGATTCAGATAGAGCAGCAATTTTAAGCAACTTTCTTATTTACTCGTATTATCAATTTTTCTTCATTCTCTTGCTATCTTTATTTGAAAAGCAGGAATTTAAAGCTTAGGAGCCGGCCCATTTTAGGTTCAGCACCCTGGATAGTGCTTGCTGATTAGTGGCTACATTTAACCACCAGTATGCAAGCATAACCCAGGTTCTGAACCAAAAATGGGCTGGCTACTAAGCTTTACATTCCTGCTTTTCAAATAAAGATAGCAAAAGAAAAATTGATAATAGGAGTAAATTAGAAAGTTGTTTAAAGTGAAAGTCAGCCCTAGTGCTTGTGAAACGCTTGAAACAAATAAATGGGACTTTCAGTCATGAAGTATAAAATACTTCATGCAGAAAGCTCCTTTATTTGTTTCAAGCGTTCGTCACACTAAGCTGCTAAGGCAGCCCACGGCAGATCGCTGTTTTACTAAGAGGTGACGTTTTCACCTCTTAGCCAATAGCCGTGCGATAAATCCGGCTTGGCGCCCTTGGGAGTTGCTGCCTTATCTGAATAATGAAAGAAAAAATGTTGGTTTAGTACCCCTTTAACAAACCCATTAGCCACGCTCATAGAAACATATACCGCTAGGTTTTATCAGAAACTAATATACTCACGACTACACAGCTAAGCTAACTCTCTTCTAGGTTTTATCAGAAACTAATATACACACGACTACACAGCTAAGCTAACTCTCTTCTAGGTTTTATCAGAAACTAATATACACACGACTACACAGCTAAGCAACCTCTCTTCTAGGTTTTATCAGAAACTAATATACACACGACTACACAGCTAAGCTAACTCTCTTCTAGGTTTTATCAGAAACTAATATACACACGACTACACAGCTAAGCAACCTCTCTTCTAGGTTTTATCAGAAACTAATATACACACGACTACACAGCTACGCTAACCTCTCTTCTAGGTTTTATCAGAAACTAATATACACACGACTACACAGCTAAGCAACCTCTCTTCTAGGTTTTATCAGAAACTAATATACACACGACTACACAGCTAAGCTAACTCTCTTCTAGGTTTTATCAGAAACTAATATACACACGACTACACAGCTAAGCAACCTCTCTTCTAGGTTTTATCAGAAACTAATATACACACGACTACACAGCTACGCTAACCTCTCTTCTAGGTTTTATCAGAAACTAATATACACACGACTACACAGCTAAGCTACCTCTCTTCTAGGTTTTATCAGAAACTAATATACACACAACTACACAGCTAAGCTAACCTCTCTTCTAGGTTTTATCAGAAACTAATATACACACAACTACACAGCTAAGCAACCTCTCTTCTAGGTTTTATCAGAAACTAATATACACACGACTACACAGCTACGCTAACCTCTCTTCTAGGTTTTATCAGAAACTAATATACACACGACTACACAGCTAAGCTAACTCTCTTCTAGGTTTTATCAGAAACTAATATACACACGACTACACAGCTACGCTAACCTCTCTTCTAGGTTTTATCAGAAACTAATATACACACGACTACACAGCTACGCTAACCTCTCTTCTAGGTTTTATCAGAAACTAATATACACACGACTACACAGCTAAGCTAACTCTCTTCTAGGTTTTATCAGAAACTAATATACACACGACTACACAGCTAAGCTAACTCTCTTCTAGGTTTTATCAGAAACTAATATACACACGACTACACAGCTAAGCTAACCTCTCTTCTAGGTTTTATCAGAAACTAATATACACACGACTACACAGCTACGCTAACTCTCTTCTAGGTTTTATCAGAAACTAATATACACACGACTACACAGCTACGCTAACTCTCTTCTAGGTTTTATCAGAAACTAATATACACACGACTACACAGCTACGCTAACCTCTCTTCTAGGTTTTATCAGAAACTAATATACACACGACTACACAGCTAAGCTAACCTCTCTTCTAGGTTTTATCAGAAACTAATATACACACGACTACACAGCTAAGCTAACCTCTCTTCTAGGTTTTATCAGAAACTAATATACACACGACTACACAGCTAAGCTAACCTCTCTTCTAGGTTTTATCAGAAACTAATATACACACGACTACACAGCTAAGCTAACCTCTCTTCTAGGTTTTATCAGAAACTAATATACACACGACTACACAGCTAAGCTAACCTCTCTTCTAGGTTTTATCAGAAACTAATATACACACGACTACACAGCTAAGCTAACCTCTCTTCTAGGTTTTATCAGAAACTAATATACACACGACTACACAGCTAAGCTAACCTCTCTTCTAGGTTTTATCAGAAACTAATATACACACGACTACACAGCTAAGCTAACCTCTCTTCTAGGTTTTATCAGAAACTAATATACACACAACTACACAGCTACGCTAACCTCTCTTCTAGGTTTTATCAGAAACTAATATACACACGACTACACAGCTACGCTAACCTCTCTTCTAGGTTTTATCAGAAACTAATATACACACGACTACACAGCTAAGCTAACCTCTCTTCTAGGTTTTATCAGAAACTAATATACTCACGACTACACAGCTAAGCTAACTCTCTTCTAGGTTTTATCAGAAACTAATATACACACGACTACACAGCTACGCTAACCTCTCTTCTAGGTTTTATCAGAAACTAATATACTCACGACTACACAGCTAAGCTAACTCTCTTCTAGGTTTTATCAGAAACTAATATACACACGACTACACAGCTAAGCTAACCTCTCTTCTAGGTTTTATCAGAAACTAATATACACACGACTACACAGCTACGCTAACCTCTCTTCTAGGTTTTATCAGAAACTAATATACACACGACTACACAGCTAAGCTAACCTCTCTTCTAGGTTTTATCAGAAACTAATATACACACGACTACACAGCTAAGCTAACCTCTCTTCTAGGTTTTATCAGAAACTAATATACACACGACTACACAGCTAAGCTAACCTCTCTTCTAGGTTTTATCAGAAACTAATATACACACGACTACACAGCTACGCTAACCTCTCTTCTAGGTTTTATCAGAAACTAATATACACACGACTACACAGCTAAGCTAACTCTCTTCTAGGTTTTATCAGAAACTAATATACTCACGACTACACAGCTACGCTAACCTCTCTTCTAGGTTTTATCAGAAACTAATATACACACGACTACACAGCTAAGCTACCTCTCTTCTAGGTTTTATCAGAAACTAATATACACACGACTACACAGCTAAGCTAACTCTCTTCTAGGTTTTATCAGAACTAATATTACACACGACTACACAGCTAAGCTAACCTCTCTTCTAGGTTTTATCAGAAACTAATATACACACGACTACACAGCTAAGCTAACCTCTCTTCTAGGTTTTATCAGAAACTAATATACACACGACTACACAGCCTAAGCTAACCTCTCTTCTAGGTTTTATCAGCAACACTTAATATACACAGCGAGCTACTCTAGGTTGTCGAAAACGAAAGCTAAGACTTCTCTTCTAGGTTTTTTCAGAAACTTAATATCCACACGACTACACAGCTACGCTAACCTCTTCATCTAGGTTTTATCAGAAACTAATATACACACGACGACTACACAGCTAACGCTAACCTCCTCTTCTAGGTTTTATCAGAAACTAATATACTCACTGACTACACAGCTAAGCTAACTCTCTTCTAGGTTTTATCAGAAACTAATATACACACGACTACACAGCTACGTAACGGGCTAACCTCTCATTCTAGTTTTATCTGAAACTATATACACACGTCGCCTACACAGCTATGCTAACCTCTCTTCTAGGTTATATATCAGAAAACTAAATATACTCACGACTACACAGCTACGCTAACCTCTCTTCTAGGTTTTTATCAGAAACTAATATACAAACGACTACACAGCTACGCATAAACTCTCTTCTAGGTTGTATCAGAAACTAATATACACACGACTACACAGCTAAGCTAACCTCTCTTCTAGGTTCTTTATTGCAGAAACTAATATACACACGACTACACAGCTAGCTATCCTCTCTTCTAGGTTTTATCAGAAACTAATATACACACGACTACACAGCTAAGCTAACCTCTCTTCTAGGTTTTATCAGAAACTAATATACACACGACTACACAGCTAAGCTAACCTCTCTTCTAGGTTTTATCAGAAACTAATATACACACGACTACACAGCTAAGCTAACTCTCTTCTAGGTTTTATCAGAAACTAATATACACACGACTACACAGCTACGCTAACCTCTCTTCTAGGTTTTATCAGAAACTAATATACACACGACTACACAGCTAAGCTAACCTCTCTTCTAGGTTTTATCAGAAACTAATATACACACGACTACACAGCTAAGCTAACCTCTCTTCTAGGTTTTATCAGAAACTAATATACACACGACTACACAGCTACGCTAACCTCTCTTCTAGGTTTTATCAGAAACTAATATACACACGACTACACAGCTAAGCTAACCTCTCTTCTAGGTTTTATCAGAAACTAATATACACACGACTACACAGCTAAGCTAACCTCTCTTCTAGGTTTTATCAGAAACTAATATACACACGACTACACAGCTACGCTAACCTCTCTTCTAGGTTTTATCAGAAACTAATATACTCACGACTACACAGCTACGCTAACCTCTCTTCTAGGTTTTATCAGAAACTAATATACACACGACTACACAGCTAAGCTAACCTCTCTTCTAGGTTTTATCAGAAACTAATATACACACGACTACACAGCTAAGCTAACCTCTCTTCTAGGTTTTATCAGAAACTAATATACACACGACTACACAGCTAAGCTAACCTCTCTTCTAGGTTTTATCAGAAAACTAATATACTCACGACTACACAGCTAAGCTAACCTCTCTTCTAGGTTTTATCAGAAACTAATATACACACGACTACACAGCTAAGCTAACCTCTCTTCTAGGTTTTATCAGAAACTAATATACACACGACTAAACAGCTACGCTAACTCTCTTCTAGGTTTTATTCAGAACTAATATACACACGACTACACAGCTAAGCTAACCTCTCTTCTAGGTTTTATCAGAAACTAATATACACACGACTACACAGCTACGCTAACCTCTCTTCTAGGTTTTATCAGAAACTAATATACTCACGACTACACAGCTACGCTAACCTCTCTTCTAGGTTTTATCAGAAACTAATATACGCACGACTACACAGCTAAGCTAACCTCTCTTCTAGGTTTTATCAGAAACTAATATACACACGACTACACAGCTAAGCTAACCTCTCTTCTAGGTTTTATCAGAAACTAATATACACACGACTACACAGCTAAGCTAACCTCTCTTCTAGGTTTTATCAGAAACTAATATACACACGACTACACAGCTACGCTAACCTCTCTTCTAGGTTTTATCAGAAACTAATATACACACGACTACACAGCTACGCTAACCTCTCTTCTAGGTTTTATCAGAAACTAATATACACACGACTACACAGCTAAGCTAACCTCTCTTCTAGGATTTATCAGAAACTAATATACACACGACTACACAGCTACAGCTAACCTCTCTTCTAGGTTTTATCAGAAACTAATATACACACGACTACACAGCTACGCTAACCTCTCTTCTAGGTTTTATCAGAAACTAATATACACACGACTACACAGCTACGCTAGCCTCTCTTCTAGGTTTTATCAGAAACTAATATACACACGACTACACAGCTAAGCTAACCTCTCTTCTAGGCTTTATCAGAAACTAATATACACACGACTACACAGCTACGCTAACCTCTCTTCTAGGTTTTATCAGAAACTAATATACACACGACTACACAGCTACGCTAGCCTCTCTTCTAGGTTTTATCAGAAACTAATATACACACGACTACACAGCTACGCTAACCTCTCTTCTAGGTTTTATCAGAAACTAATATACACACGACTACACAGCTAAGCTAACCTCTCTTCTAGGTTTTATCAGAAACTAATATACACACGACTACACAGCTAAGCTAACCTCTCTTCTAGGTTTTATCAGAAACTAATATACACACGACTACACAGCTAAGCTAACCTCTCTTCTAGGTTTTATCAGAAACTAATATACACACGACTACACAGCTACGCTAACCTCTCTTCTAGGTTTTATCAGAAACTAATATACACACGACTACACAGCTAAGCTAACCTCTCTTCTAGGTTTTATCAGAAACTAATATACACACGACTACACAGCTAAGCTAACCTCTCTTCTAGGTTTTATCAGAAACTAATATACTCACGACTACACAGCTAAGCTAACCTCTCTTCTAGGTTTTATCAGAAACTAATATACACACGACTACACAGCTACGCTAACCTCTCTTCTAGGTTTTATCAGAAACTAATATACACACGACTACACAGCTACGCTAACCTCTCTTCTAGGTTTTATCAGAAACTAATATACACACGACTACACAGCTAAGCTAACTCTCTTCTAGGTTTTATCAGAAACTAATATACTCACGACTACACAGCTACGCTAACCTCTCTTCTAGGTTTTATCAGAAACTAATATACACACGATCTACACAGCTAAGCTAACAACCCTCTCTTCTAGGTTTTATCAGAAACTATTATACACACGACTACACAGCTAGCTACCTCTCTTCTAGGTTTTATCAGAAACTAATATACTCACGACTACACAGCTAAGCTACCTCTCTTCTAGGTTTTATCAAGAAACTAATATACAACACGACTACACTGCTAGTAGCTAACCTCTTTCTAGGTTTTATCAGAAACCTAATAAACTCACGTACTACACAGCTAAGCTAACCCTTCTTCTAGGTTTTATCAGGAAACTAATAATACGCACGGACTACACAGCTAAGCTAACCTCTCTTCTAGGTTTTATCAGAAACTAATATACCTCCGACCTACACAGCTACGCTAACCTCTCTTCTAGGTTTTATCAGAAACTAATATACACACGATACACAGCTAAGCTAACTCTCTTCTAGGTTTTATCAGAAACTAATATACACACGACTACACAGCTAAGCTAACCTCTCTTCTAGGTTTTATCAGAAACTAATATACACACGACTACACAGCTAAGCTACCTCTCTCTTCTAGGTTTTATCAGAAACTAATATACACACTGACTTACACAGCTAAGCTAACCTCTCTTCTAGGCTTTTATCAGATAACTAATATACACACGACTACACAGCTACGCTAACCTCTCTTCTAGGTTTTATCAGAAACTAATATACACACGACTACACAGCTACGCTAGCCTCTCTTCTAGGTTTTATCAGAAACTAATATACACACGACTACACAGCTACGCTAACCTCTCTTCTAGGTTTTATCAGAAACTAATATACACACGACTACACAGCTACGCTAACCTCTCTTCTAGGTTTTATTCAGAAACTAATATACACACGACTACACAGCTACGCTAACCTCTCTTCTAGGTTTTATCAGAAACTAATATACACACGACTACACAGCTAAGCTAACCTCTCTTCTAGGTTTTATCAGAAACTAATATACACACGACTACACAGCTACGCTAACCTCTCTTCTAGGTTTTATCAGAAACTAATATACACACGACTACACAGCTACGCTAACCTCTCTTCTAGGTTTTATCAGAAACTAATATACACACGACTACACAGCTACGCTAACCTCTCTTCTAGGTTTTATCAGAAACTAATATACACACGACTACACAGCTAAGCTAACCTCTCTTCTAGGTTTTATCAGAAACTAATATACACACGACTACACAGCTTAGCTAACCTCTCTTCTAGGTTTTATCAGAACTAATATACACACGACCTACACAGCTAAGCTAACCTCTCTTCTAGGTTTTATCAGAAACTAATATACACACAACTACACAGCTACGCTAACCTCTCTTCTAGGTTTTATCAGAAACTAATATACACACGACTACACAGCTAAGCTAACCTCTCTTCTAGGTTTTATCAGAAACTAATATACACACGACTACACAGCTAAGCTAACCTCTCTTCTAGGTTTTATCAGAAACTAATATACACACGACTACACAGCTAAGCTAACTCTCTTCTAGGTTTTATCAGAAACTAATATACTCACGACTACACAGCTACGCTAACCTCTCTTCTAGGTTTTATCAGAAACTAATATACACACGACTACACAGCTACGCTAACCTCTCTTCTAGGTTTTATCAGAAACTAATATACACACGACTACACAGCTAAGCTAACTCTCTTCTAGGTTTTATCAGAAACTAATATACTCACGACTACACAGCTACGCTAACCTCTCTTCTAGGTTTTATCAGAAACTAATATACACACGACTACACAGCTAAGCTAACCTCTCTTCTAGGTTTTATCAGAAACTAATATACACACGACTACACAGCTAAGCTAACCTCTCTTCTAGGTTTTATCAGAAACTAATATACACACGACTACACAGCTAAGCTACCTCTCTTCTAGGTTTTATCAGAAACTAATATACACACGACTACACAGCTAAGCTAACCTCTCTTCTAGGTTTTATCAGAAACTAATATACACACGACTACACAGCTAAGCTAACCTCTCTTCTAGGTTTTATCAGAAACTAATATACGCACGACTACACAGCTAAGCTACCTCTCTTCTAGGTTTTATCAGAAACTAATATACGCACGACTACACAGCTACGCTAACCTCTCTTCTAGGTTTTATCAGAAACTAATATACACACGACTACACAGCTAAGCTAACTCTCTTCTAGGTTTTATCAGAAACTAATATACACACGACTACACAGCTACGCTAACCTCTCTTCTAGGTTTTATCAGAAACTAATATACACACGACTACACAGCTACGCTAGCCTCTCTTCTAGGTTTTATCAGAAACTAATATACACACGACTACACAGCTAAGCTAACCTCTCTTCTAGGCTTTATCAGAAACTAATATACACACGACTACACAGCTACGCTAACCTCTCTTCTAGGTTTTATCAGAAACTAATATACACACGACTACACAGCTACGCTAGCCTCTCTTCTAGATTTTATCAGAAACTAATATACACACGACTACACAGCTACGCTAACCTCTCTTCTAGGTTTTATCAGAAACTAATATACACACGACTACACAGCTAAGCTAACCTCTCTTCTAGGTTTTATCAGAAACTAATATACACACGACTACACAGCTAAGCTAACCTCTCTTCTAGGTTTTATCAGAAACTAATATACACACGACTACACAGCTAAGCTAACCTCTCTTCTAGGTTTTATCAGAAACTAATATACACACAACTACACAGCTACGCTAACCTCTCTTCTAGGTTTTATCAGAAACTAATATACACACGACTACACAGCTACGCTAACCTCTCTTCTAGGTTTTATCAGAAACTAATATACACACGACTACACAGCTAAGCTAACTCTCTTCTAGGTTTTATCAGAAACTAATATACACACGACTACACAGCTAAGCTAACTCTCTTCTAGGTTTTATCAGAAACTAATATACACACGACTACACAGCTAAGCTAACTCTCTTCTAGGTTTTATCAGAAACTAATATACACACGACTACACAGCTAAGCTAACTCTCTTCTAGGTTTTATCAGAAACTAATATACACACGACTACACAGCTAAGCTAACCTCTCTTCTAGGTTTTATCAGAAACTAATATACACACGACTACACAGCTACGCTAACCTCTCTTCTAGGTTTTATCAGAAACTAATATACTCACGACTACACAGCTAAGCTAACTCTCTTCTAGGTTTTATCAGAAACTAATATACACACGACTACACAGCTAAGCTAACCTCTCTTCTAGGTTTTATCAGAAACTAATATACTCACGACTACACAGCTAAGCTAACTCTCTTCTAGGTTTTATCAGAAACTAATATACACACGACTACACAGCTAAGCTACCTCTCTTCTAGGTTTTATCAGAAACTAATATACACACAACTACACAGCTACGCTAACCTCTCTTCTAGGTTTTATCAGAAACTAATATACTCACGACTACACAGCTAAGCTAACCTCTCTTCTAGGTTTTATCAGAAACTAATATACACACGACTACACAGCTAAGCTAACCTCTCTTCTAGGTTTTATCAGAAACTAATATACACACGACTACACAGCTAAGCTACCTCTCTTCTAGGTTTTATCAGAAACTAATATACACACGACTACACAGCTAAGCTAACCTCTCTTCTAGGTTTTATCAGAAACTAATATACACACGACTACACAGCTAAGCTAACCTCTCTTCTAGGTTTTATCAGAAACTAATATACACACGACTACACAGCTAAGCTAACCTCTCTTCTAGGTTTTATCAGAAACTAATATACACACGACTACACAGCTACGCTAACCTCTCTTCTAGGTTTTATCAGAAACTAATATACTCACGACTACACAGCTACGCTAACCTCTCTTCTAGGTTTTATCAGAAACTAATATACACACGACTACACAGCTAAGCTAACCTCTCTTCTAGGTTTTATCAGAAACTAATATACACACGACTACACAGCTAAGCTAACCTCTCTTCTAGGTTTTATCAGAAACTAATATACTCACGACTACACAGCTACGCTAACCTCTCTTCTAGGTTTTATCAGAAACTAATATACTCACGACTACACAGCTAAGCTAACCTCTCTTCTAGGTTTTATCAGAAACTAATATACACACGACTACACAGCTACGCTAACCTCTCTTCTAGGTTTTATCAGAAACTAATATACACACGACTACACAGCTACGCTAACCTCTCTTCTAGGTTTTATCAGAAACTAATATACACACGACTACACAGCTAAGCTAACCTCTCTTCTAGGTTTTATCAGAAACTAATATACACACGACTACACAGCTAAGCTAACTCTCTTCTAGGTTTTATCAGAAACTAATATACACACGACTACACAGCTACGCTAACCTCTCTTCTAGGTTTTATCAGAAACTAATATACACACGACTACACAGCTAAGCTAGCGCTATACAGCATAGGTTAAAAATGGCA
Organism: Bombina bombina; assembly: GCF_027579735.1. Lineage (NCBI taxonomy): Eukaryota > Metazoa > Chordata > Amphibia > Anura > Bombinatoridae > Bombina > Bombina bombina. Next base: position 286,269,040 of record NC_069507.1, on the reverse strand, counting down.
GACACAGCTTTAAATGGACACTGAGCCCAATTTTTTGTGTGATTCAGATAGAGCATAACATTTTAAGCAACTTTCTAATGTACTCCTATTATCAAATTTTATTCATTCTCTTGGTATCTTTATTTGAAATGCAAGAACGTTAGTTTAGATGCCGGCCCATTTTTGGTGAATATCCTGGGTTGTCCTTGGTAATTGGGGGATAAATTCATCCACCAATAAAAAAGTGATGTCCAGAGTACTGAACCCCAAAAAAGCTTAGATGACTTCTTTTTCAAATAAAGATAGCAAGAGAACGAAGAAAAATTGAAAAGTTGCTTAAAATTGCTGCTCTATCTGAATCACAAAAGAAAAAAAATTGGGTTCAGTGTCCCTTTAAGTATAATACAAGATATCAAAAATGTATTTGCCTTCTTAGGACTAAAAACCAATATATATATAAATTAATTCAGAATCGTTCTCTAAGCGCACTTCTAAATGTCTTTTAGGGACGCCTTCCAATCAAGGGTACCGTACTTCCTTTGTACAGCCGGGGTGCTATCAGATTCTGCTCCCTCTGACTGCGCATGCTCTGTATGACATCATCGCACTCCCCATATGTTAAATAGGAATGCGATTGTCAATCAGCAACATGCGCTCTGAGGGAGCAGATTCTGACAAGGAAGTTGTGTCAGATCTTGCTGCTGCTACACATGTGCTGTTGAAATGTATTACTGTCCCACAAATTAAAAGTGCATATAATAAATATATATAGAGTATCTCACAAGAGTGAGTACGCCCCTTACATTTTTGTAAATATTTTATTATATCTTTTCATGTGACAACACTGAAGAAATGACAGTACAATGTAAAGTAGTGAGTGTACAGCCTGTATAACAGTATAAATATTTATTATATCTTTTCATGTGACAACACTGAAGAAATGACACTTTACTACAATGTAAAGTAGTGAGTGTACAGCCTGTATAACAGTGTAAATATTTATTATATATTTTCATGTGACAACACTGAAGAAATGACACTTTACTACAATGTAAAGTAGTGAGTGTACAGCCTGTATAACAGTGTAAATATTTTATTATATATTTTCATGTGACAACACTGAAGAAATGACACTTTACTACAATGTAAAGTAGTGAGTGTACAGCCTGTATAACAGTGTAAATATTTATTATATCTTTTCATGTGACAACACTGAAGAAATGACACTTTACTACAATGTAAAGTAGTGAGTGTACAGCCTGTATAACAGTGTAAATATTTATTATATCTTTTCATGTAATAACACTGAAGAAATGACACTTTACTACAATGTAAAGTAGTGAGTGTACAGCCTGTATAACAGTGTAAATATTTTATTATATCTTTTCATGTGACAACACTGAAGAAATGACACTTTGCTACAATGTAAAGTAGTGAGTGTACAGCCTGTATAACAGTGTAAATATTTTATTATATCTTTTCATGTGACAACACTGAAGAAATTACACTTTACTACACTGTAAAGTAGTGAGTGTACAGCCTGTATAACGGTGTAAATATTTTATTATATCTTTTCATGTAATAACACTGAAGAAATGACACTTTGTTACAATGTAAAGTAGTGAGTGTACAGCCTGTATAACAGTGTAAATTTGCTGTCCCCTCAAAATAACTCAGCACACAGCCATTAATGTCTAAACCGTTGGCAACAAAAGTGAGTACACCCCTAAGTGGAAATGTCTAAATTGGGCCTAATTAGCCATTTTCCCTCCCCGGTGTCATGTGACTCATTATTGTTACAAGGTCTCAGGTGTGAATGGGGAGCAGGTATGTTAAATTTGGTGTTATCGCTCTCACACTCTCTCATACTGGTCACTGGAAGTTCAACATGGCACCTCATGGCAAAGAACTCTCTGAGGATCTGAAAAAAAAATTGTTGCTCTACATAAAAATGGCCTAGGCTATAAGAAGATTGCCAAGACCCTGAAACTGAGCTGTAGAATGGTGGGCAAGACCATACAGCGTTTTCACAGAACAGGTTCCACTCAAAACAGGCCTCGCCATGGTTGACCAAAGAAGTTGAGTGCACGTGCTCAGCGTCATATCCAGAGGTTGTCTTTGGGAAATAGACGTGTGAGTGCTGCCAGCATTGCTGCAAAGGTTGAAGGGGTAGGGGGTCAGCCTGTCAGTGCTCAGACCATACGCCGCACACTGCATCATATTGGTCTGCATGGCTGTTGTTCCAGAAGGGAAGCCTCTTCTAAAGATGATGCACAAGAAAGCCCGCAAACAGTTTGCTGAAGACAAGCATACTAAGGACATGGATTACTGGAACCATGTCCTGTGGTCCGATGAGCCCAAGATAAACTTATTTGGTTCATATGGTGTCAAGCGTGTATGGTGGCAAACAGGTGAGGAGTAGAAAGACAAGTGTGTCTTGCCTACAGTCAAGCATGGTGGTGGGAGTGTCATGGTCTTGGCCTGCATGAGTGCTGCCGGCACTGGGGAGCTACCGTTTATTGAGGGAACCATTAATGCCAAAATGTACTGTGACATACTGAAGCAGAGCATGATCCTCTCCCTTCGAGGACTGGGCCGCAGGGCAGTATTCCAACATGATAACGACCCCAAACACACCTCCAAGGCGACCACTGCCTTGCTAAAGAAGCTGATGGTAAAGGTGATGGACTGGCCAAGCATCTCTCCATACCTAAACCCTATTGAGCATCTGTGGGGCATCCTCAAATGGAAGGTGGGATAGCGCTCTGTGATGTCGTCATGGAGGAGTAAAATAGGACTCCAGTGGCAACCTGTGAAGTTCTGGTGAACTCCATGCCCAAGAGGGTTAAGGCAGTGCCGGAAAATAATGGTGGCCATACAAAATATTGACACTTTGGGCCCAATTTGGACATTTCCACTTAAGGGTGTACTCACTTTTGTTGCCAACGGTTTAGACATTAATGGCTGTGTGTTGAGTTATTTTGAGGGGACAACAAATTTACACTGTTAAACAGGCTGTACACTCACTACTTTACATTTTAGCAAAGTGTTGTCACATAAAAAGATATAATAAAATACTTACAAAAATGTGAGGGGTGTACTCGCTTTTGTGGGATACTGTATATATACAGTATATACATATACATACACATAGGGCAAACTTCAATCACTTCTCACAGTGATGAAATACGTGACAATGTGCTTTCATCGTCGTATTTTTCATCACCGTGAGAAGTCATTGAACTGTGTCCTGTGTGTGTGTGTGTGTGTATGTATGTATGTATGTGTATATATATATATATATATATATATCGACGTGCAGTGATGTGAGAGGCTGGTGAGGCAGTGGCTAGGATACGCCTTCATTCTTTAGATATCCTTTGTTGAAGAAATAGCAATGCACATGGGTGAGCCAATCACATGAGGTATCTATGTGCAGCCACCAATCAGCAGCTACTGAGCATATTTAGATATGATTTTCAACAAAGGATATCAAAAGAATGAAGAATATTAGATATTAGATGTAAATTGGAAACATTTAAAATTGCATGCTCTTTCTAAATCATGAAAGAAAACATGGGTTTCGTGTCCCTTTAAATGGTGTCTTGGAAAACTGATCAACTTAGTAAACATCTGATTTTAGTCTAAAGGATTGTAACAGAAACTCTTGCCAGATAACAAAATGCTTGCTCTGATTATGAGATCTAGAAATCCAGGCCCATTAAAATATGTTTAAAACATACTTTTTACTGTAATGCTGCAAATTATGCTTATAGATTCTTTCATTATTCAGTAAATATAAAAATGTCTTGATCCAGTGGCGGCTGGTGAAATCTAAAGATGGTGGGGCGCTTGACCCCACCCCTTTAAATAAAGCCACACTATCAGATGGCACTACCAATTCATTAATTAAAAAAATAAAAGGTAGACAGACACACAGAAAAGCACTAGGGGGGGGGGGGGAGAGGGAGAGACGGGGGGAGAGAGACACAGAGGGTTAGAGAGACACAATCGCACACAGAGGGTTAGAGAGAGAGAAAGAGAGAGAGACACAATCACACACAGAGGGTTAGAGAGACACAATCGCACACAGAGGGTTAGAGAGAGAGAAAGAGAGAGACACAATCACACACAGAGGGTTAGAGAGAAAGAGAGACACAATCACACACAGAGTGTTAAAGAGAAAGAGAGACACAATCACACACAGAGGGTTAGAGAGAAAGAGAGACACAATCACACACAGAGGGTTAGAGAGAGAGAGAGACACAATCACACACAGAGGGTTAAAGAGAGAGAGAGAGAGAGATAATCACACACAGAGGGTTAGAGAGAGAGAGAGAGAGAGACACACAATCACACACAGAGGGTTAGAGAGAAAGAGAGACACAATCACACACAGAGGGTTAGAGAGAAAGAGAGACACAATCACACACAGAGGGTTAGAGAGAGAGAGAGAGAGACACAATCACACACAGAGGGTTAGAGAGAGAGAAAGAGAGAGAGACACAATCACACACAGGGGGGTAGTTATCAAGCCGTCTACTTTTCTGGCTTCGCCGGCCCAATACGCCCGCCTAAGCTCGCCTACCTTCGCCGCCGCGGACCTTGAATACGTTCGCCTAAGTTATCAAATAAAGCTGTCAAAAAGCCGCGGGGCGATGAGCAGCGGACTGTGACAGTTATCACTCATCCGATCTCGCTGCCCTTCGGCTTTTTCCCAGCTTTATTGCTAGCCTGTCACTAAGCACTCACACTAAACTGCACTGTTCTACCCCCTATACCGGCGCCCCCGGAGCCCCCCGCAACTAAATAAAGTTACTAACCCCTAAACCGCCGCTCCTAGACCCCGCCGCAACTCTTATAAATGTATTAACCCCTAAACTGCTGCTCCTAGACCCTGCCGCAACTCTTATAAATGTATTAACCCCTAAACCGCCGCTCCCGGACACCGCTGCCACCTACAGTATACCTAGTAACCCCTATCCTGCCCCCCCTACACCGTCGCCCTCTATTATAAAATTATTAACCCCTATCCTGCTGATCCCGCACCTCTCCGCAACTAAATAAATAGTTTAACCCCTAAACCGCCGCTCCATGAACCCGCCGCAACCTATATTAAACCTATTAACCCCTATCCTGCCCCCCCTACACCGTCGCCACCTATAATAAATGTATTAACCCCTATCCTGCCCCCCACTACGCCGCCGCCACTGTAATAAAATTATTAACCCCTAAACCTAAGTCTAACCCTAACCCTAACGCCCCCCTAACTTAAATATTAATTAAATAAATCTAAATAAATTAACTAAATGAATCCTATTTAAAACTAAATACTTACCTTTAAAATAAACCCTAAGATAGCTACAATGTAATTAATAATTATATTATAGCTATCTTAGGATTTATATTTATTTTACAGGTAACTTTGTATTTATTTTATCTAGTTAGAATAGTTATTAAATAGTTATTAACTATTTAATAACTACCTAGCTAAAAGAAATACAAAATTACCTGTAAAATAAATCCTAACTTAAGTTACAATTAAACCTAATACTACACTATCATTAAATTAACTAAATAAACTACCTACAAATAACTACAATTAAATACAATTACATAAACTAACTAAAGTACAAAAAATAAAAAAAGCTAAGTTACAAAAAATTAAAAAATAAGTTACAAACATGTTAAAAATATTACAACAATTTTAAGCTACTTACACCTAATCTAAGCCCCCTAATAAAATAACAAACCCCCCCAAAATAAAAAAAATCCCTACCCTATTCTAAATTAAATAAATTTCAAAGCTCTTTTACCTTACCAGCCCTTAAAAGGGCCATTTGTGGGGGCATGCCCCAAAAAGTTCAGCTCTTTTGCCTGTAAAAGAAAAATACAACCCCCCCCCAACATTAAAACCCACCACCCACATACCCCTAATCTAACCCAAACCCCCCTTACAAAAACCTAACACTAATCCCCTGAAGATCATCCTACCTTGAGTCTTCTTCACTCAGCCGAGCCACCGATGGAACTGAAGAGGACATCCGGAGCGGAAGAAGTTAATCCTCCAAGCGGCGCTGAAGAAATCTTCCATCCGATGAAGTCATCATCCAGGCGGCGCTGAAGAAGTCTTCGATCCGGCCGATGTCATCTTCAAAGAGGCGCTGAAGAGGTCTTCTATCCGGGCGAAGTCATCTTCCAAGCCGGGTCTTGAATCTTCCTTCCGCCGACGCGGAACCACCTTCTTCACCGACGGACTACGACGAATGACGGCTCCTTTAAGGGACGTCATCCAAGATGGCGTCCCCTCAATTCCGATTGGCTGATAGGATTCTATCAGCCAATCGGAATTAAGGTAGGAAAATCTGACTGGCTGATGGAATCAGCCAATCAGATTCAAGTTCAATCCGATTGGCTGATCCAATCAGCCAATCAGATTGAGCTCGCATTCTATTGGCTGATCGGAACAGCCAATAGAATGCGAGCTCAATCTGATTGGCTGATTCCATCAGCCAATCAGATTTTTCCTACCTTAATTCCGATTGGCTGATAGAATCCTATCAGCCAATCGGAATTGAGGGGACGCCATCTTGGATGACGTCCCTTAAAGGAGCCGTCATTCGTCGTAGTCCGTCGGTGAAGAAGGTGGTTCCGCGTCGGCGGAAGGAAGATTCAAGACCCGGCTTGGAAGATGACTTCGCCCGGATAGAAGACCTCTTCAGCGCCTCTTTGAAGATGACATCGGCCGGATCGAAGACTTCTTCAGCGCCGCCTGGATGATGACTTCATCGGATGGAAGATTTCTTCAGCGCCGCTTGGAGGATTAACTTCTTCCGCTCCGGATGTCCTCTTCAGTTCCATCGGTGGCTCGGCTGAGTGAAGACGACTCAAGGTAGGATGATCTTCAGGGGATTAGTGTTAGGTTTTTGTAAGGGGGGTTTGGGTTAGATTAGGGGTATGTGGGTGGTGGGTTTTAATGTTGGGGGGGGGGTTGTATTTTTCTTTTACAGGCAAAAGAGCTGAACTTTTTGGGGCATGCCCCCACAAATGGCCCTTTTAAGGGCTGGTAAGGTAAAAGAGCTTTGAAATTTATTTAATTTAGAATAGGGTAGGGATTTTTTTTATTTTGGGGGGGTTTGTTATTTTATTAGGGGGCTTAGATTAGGTGTAAGTAGCTTAAAATTGTTGTAATATTTTAACATGTTTGTAACTTATTTTTTTATTTTTTGTAACTTAGCTTTTTTTATTTTTTGTACTTTAGTTAGTTTATGTAATTGTATTTAATTGTAGTTATTTGTAGGTAGTTTATTTAGTTAATTTAATGATAGTGTAGTATTAGGTTTAATTGTAACTTAAGTTAGGATTTATTTTACAGGTAATTTTGTATTTCTTTTAGCTAGGTAGTTATTAAATAGTTAATAACTATTTAATAACTATTCTAACTAGCTAAAATAAATACAAAGTTACCTGTAAAATAAATATAAATCCTAAGATAGCTATAATATAATTATTATTTATATTGTAGCTATATTAGGGTTTATTTTAAAGGTAAGTATTTAGTTTTAAATAGGATTCATTTAGTTAATAAGAGTTAATTTATTTAGATTTATTTAATTAATATTTAAGTTAGGGGGGCGTTAGGGTTAGACTTAGGTTTAGGGGTTAATAATTTTATTACAGTGGCGGCGGCGTAGTGGGGGGCAGGATAGGGGTTAATAAATTTATTATAGGTGGCGACGGTGTAGGGGGGGCAGGATAGGGGTTAATACATTTAATATAGGTTGCGGCAGGTTCAGGGAGCGGCGGTTTAGGGGTTAATACATTTATTATAGTTGCGGTGGGCTCCGGGAGCGGCGGTTTAGGGGTTAATATGTATAGAGTAGCTTGCGGTGGGCTCTGGGAGCGGCGGTTTAGGGGGTAATAACTTTATTTAGTTGCGGCGGTGTAGGGGGGGGTCAGATTAGCGGTGTTTAGACTCGGGGTACATGTTAGGGTGTTAGGTGTAGACAGCTCCCATAGGAATCAATGGGATGTCTGTCAGCAGCGAACTTGTACTTTCGCTATGGTCAGACTCCCATTGATTCCTATGGGATCCGCCGCCTCCAGGCTGGCGCTTTGAAAACCAGGTACGCTGGGCCGTAAAAGTGCCGAGCGTACCTGCTAGTTTTTTGATAACTAGCAAAAGTAGTGAGATTGTGCCGCACTTGTGTGGAACATCTGGAGTGACGTAAGAATCGATCTGTGTCGGACTGAGTCCGGCGGATCGAAGTTTACGTCACAAAATTCTACTTTTGCCGGTCTCGAGCCTTTGATAACTAAGGCGAATCAGCCTCGCCACAAATACGCTGCGGAATTCCAGCGTATTTGAGGTTGACGGCTTGATAACTAGGCCCCACAGAGGGTTAGAGAGAGAGAGAGACACAATCACACACAGAGGGTTAGAGAGAGAGAAAGAGAGAGAGACACAATCACACACAGAGGGTTAGAGAGAGAGAGAGAGAGAGACACAATCACACACAGAGGGTTAGAGAGAGAGACACAATCACACACAGAGGGTTAGAGAGAGAGAGAAAGAGAGAGAGACACAATCACACACAGAGGGTTAGAGAGAGAGACAATCCCACACAGAGGGTTAAAGAGAGGGTTAGAGAGAGAGACACACAATCACACACAGAGGGTTAGAGAGAGAGACACACAATCACACACAGAGGGTTAGAGAGAGAGAGACACAATCACACACAGAGGGTTAGAGAGAGAGAGAGACACAATCACACACAGAGGGTTAGAGAAAGAGAGAGAGACACAATCACACAGAGGGTTAGAGAAAGAGAGAGACACACAATCACACAGAGGGTTAGAGAGAGAGAGAGAAAGAGAGAGAGACACAATCACACACAGAGGGTTAGAGAGAGAGAGAGAAAGAGAGAGAGACACAATCACACACAGAGGGTTAGAGAAAGAGAGACACAATCACACACAGAGGGTTAGAGAGACACATAAGGGATAAGAGAGTCAGAGGGGGAGGAAGAGAGAGCGAAAAAGAGACCATGGGGGAGAACGACACATAAGGAGAGAGAGACACACACACACAAGGGGTGGGAGAGATGGACCACTGCATATTTAAGTAATAAAACAGCAGAGCTACAGAGAGTTCAGAAAGTGAGACTATAAATTAGTGTGCAGTACAGAGGCAAGCTTCTGGGTGTAAATTTTGAGTAAACAAAATAGAAAAACAATCCTTAAACTGCTGTAAAAGAGTCAAAAAACACTAAACCTCATTTATTAAATTATCATTTTCACTAACAGAATCCCTTTCAGCAAAATCTAAGGTTGCAGAACTTACTTTAATAAAATGTGGCTAAAACACTGCTCACTGCATCTCTTCCTGGCTGCTCTGTAAGGAAGTGACAGTGGAACATTCCACTGCACTTGGAGGGGTAGTACAGAACTCTTTTTCACTTTAGCAAAGCTAGCAGCTTCACAGGACAGCAACAAAATAAATGAAAGTTGTTTTTTTCCGTTTTTGTTTTGTTTTATATGATTTAACATCCAGCCCCAACCCTAATGCCTTACTAATGCCTCTCACTGGATTGGGTCAGCCCAAATAGGACTGCCTCAAATAAGCAGTTATGTGCCATGCAATGATCTTGACCACTTTCATCCAGTAGGTGGCGCAGCATGTTGTGTAATGGTGGGCAGACCTGCTTGTGCCTCTCCATTGCACAACATGTAGCTGTGGAAAAAAAATGCTGGGGGGAAAAAATTGCAATTTTCTTTCATGTAATTGGCAAGAGTCCTTGAGCTAGTGACATATGGGATATACAATCCTACCAGGAGGGGCAAAGTTTCCCAAACCTCAAAATGCCTATAAATACACCCCTCACCACACCCACAATTCAGTTTTACAAACTTTGCCTCCTATGGAGGTGGTGAAGTAAGTTTGTGCTAAGATTTCTACGTTGATATGCGCTTCTCAGCATTGTTGAAGCCCGATTCCTCTCAGAGTACAGCGAATGTCAGAGGGACGTGAAGGGAGTATCACTTATTTGAATACGATGATTTCCCTAACGGGGGTCTATTTCATAGGTTCTCTGTTATCGGTCGTAGAGATTCATCTCCTACCTCCCTTTTCAGATCGACGATATACTCTCAATTTACCATTACCTCTACTAATAACTGTTTTAGTACTGGTTTGGCTATCTGCTATATGTAGATGGGTGTCTTTTGGTAAGTATGTTTTCATTACTTAAGACACTCTCAGCTATGGTTTGGCACTTTATGCATTTATATAAAGTTCTAAATATATGTATTGTACTTATATTTGCCATGAGTCAGGTTCATGTATTTCCTTCTGCAGACTGTCAGTTTCATATTTGGGGAATATAAACATTTTTTTAAAGAAATTTATTTCTTACCTGGGGTTTAGTCTTTTCTTTCATGTAATTAGCAAGAGTCCATGAGCTAGTGACGTATGGGATATACATTCCTACCAGGAGGGGCAAAGTTTCCCAAACCTCAAAATGCCTATAAATACACACCTCACCACACCCACAATTCAGTTTTACAAACTTTGCCTCCCATGGAGGTGGTGAAGTAAGTTTGTGCTAGATTCTACGTTGATATGCGCTTCGCAGCAGGCTGGAGCCCGGTTTTCCTCTCAGAGTGCAGTGAATGTCAGAGGGATGTGAAGAGAGTATTGCCTATTTGAATACAATGGTCTTCCTCAAGGGGATCTATTTCATAGGTTCTCTGTTATCGGTCGTAGAGATTTCTTCTCCTACCTCCCTTTTCAGATCGACGATATACTCTTATATACCATTACCTCTACTGATTCTCGTTTCAGTACTGGTTTGGCTATCTACTTTATGTAGATGAGTGTCCTGGGGTAAGTAAGTCTTATTTTCTGTGACACTCTAAGCTATGGTTGGGCACTTTATATGTAAAGTTCTAAATATATGTCTTTAACCTTATATTTGCCATGATTCAGGATAATCAGTATTCCTTTATAATTCAGACTGTCAGTTTCATTATTTGGGATAATGCATTTTAATTCAATTTATTTTTCATTACCTTGAAAATTCTCAATTGACCATTTTCCCTGCGTGCTGTTAGGCTCGCGGGGGCAGAAAATGTTGCTTTTTATTGCGTCATTCTTGGCGCAGACTTTTTTGGCGCAAATTTTTTTTGTCATTTCCGGCGCAGTAGTTGACGCCGGAAGTTGTATTCTGTAAACGTCATTTTTTGACGCATGTATATTCAGACATTTTTTTCCCGCCAAAAAATGTGGGCGTCGGTTTCGGCGTCAGAGGATGTGGCGTCATACTTGGCGCCAAAGAATATGGGCATTGTATTTAGCGCCAATAATGTGGGCGTCATTTTTGGCGCCAAAAAATGTGGTTATTTAAATTTCACTTTTTTATTGCTTCTGGTTTTTAGAAGCTTATTATTTTGCATTTCTTTTCCCATTCCTGAAACTGTCATTTAAGGAATTTGATAATTTTGCTTTAAATATTGTTTTTTTCTATTACATATTGCAAGATTTCACTGTTCCTGTTTCAAAACGTTCTAAGGGATTCCTTTTGACTGAAGTTCAGTCCTACCAAAGCTAAGTTAATTTATTTTAAAAATGTTATGAATGTTTTTTCTTTAGCTATGGTTTGTTATAAGTTATCATGATAAACTTTTACATGCAGAATCCATTAGTATTTATGCTTTATATATTCCTATTCTTTTTACATCTTATGTACAAGAATTACGTAGAGGATTTATAAGAATATTTTTCTGATTCTATTTTAAAGGCTTTGTCTGACATCGTGCCTTCTAATAAAAAATTTTAGGTCTTTTTCAAACTTCTTTTTTAATGATTGAAGTTTCAAATGACCAACAACATAATGATTTATCCTTCTCTGATGATGTTTTTTCTCATTTCAGAATTTTCTTCATCAGATATTGACACTATCAAATCCACTTTTTTATTTTTAAAGTACATTTGTTCTTTGTTGAAAAGGTGTTGATTATTTTGGATATTAAGGTAACTAGTTCTTTTTCAAGACTAACTAACATTTTATTTCTGCTTATTTATTCTTCTGTATTTTCAGAGGTTTTTTTCCAGTTCCTCATACTAGGGAATGGAATAGGCTGGGAATTTTCTTTTATTCCTTCTTTAAAGGTTTTAAACTATATTCTTTGCCGGCAGTTCATTTCAATTTTGATGGTTCTCCAATTTATTGGGGCTATCTCTACTCCTACTACTTATGCTATTGTTTCTATAGCAAAATAGTATTTATTTTTCCTTTAGATGGTTGTATCCTATTTAAGGAAAATTATTTTTCAGGTATTTTTCTTGGACCTGTGTTTTATTTGAATGATGTTGCAATTGCTTCATTTTTTCTGTTTACTTTAAAATCAAGTATCAGATTATGTTTTTATTTAGCATTATTAAGGGACAAAGTCTACTGCTCATTTGAGGTTAGACTGGGTGCTGTTGCATTTGTCTTGCTATCTTGCATTTGTCTTGTTATGCAAGTCTGGTGTGTTGATTGGTCTTTTAACTGGACTATCATGCTAATAATTTCATTTGTATCTTCATTTTTTTGAATATTTTCACAAATGAGGTTTTAATCTATGTCTTTAGCTGTTTTTAGCTAGAAGAATTTTGTGATTTCTGAAAAAAAAAAAAAAATCCTTATTTCTTTTTTTCCAAGATAATCAATTATTTGGTTCATTTTGGATTCAATTCTTAACTGTTACTCTGGGCTTCAAGATTGAGTTCTAAGACTAAAACTTTAAGCTTATTTTAGTTTGGTTGTTCTTACTAAGGAACAAAATTCTAATTCTTATCCAAGTAACATGTTTTTAATTGGAAGTTTTTTTGGTTCTATTCGGTCCAAATTTCTTAGACTTTGGTACAGAATAAAATTTAGAGTTAAACCGTCTATGAGAAGTCTTTTTCTCTCTATTATATTCCAGCTATTCCAGTAAGGCTAACATTTTCCTATATATTTTGGGTAATGTTGAAGTGCGGCTGATCACCTGTTGGGGCTCAAGCGCTGCTCAGATCTGGAATCTTCTGGGGTATTTATTCCAGTTCCATTTTTAGGAACTGGGTTTTGGGGTTTTTATTCAAAACTATTCATTGTTCCAAAGATAGAAAATCTTTTTATTATGTACCATCATTTAAATTGGTATTTATATGGTCTATTCTGCCTTTTTTTGGTCAGTGATAGCATTATTTGTTTTCATTAGATACAATAGATGCATATCTTCATTTTCTGTTTTCATTCAGATTATTTTTATTTCTGAGACTACGGAGTCTCATATGATTCAACTTTGTTTTTTTCAAGACATGGTTAGAGGATCTTTTTATCAAAAGCTCTTGATTCCTCACACAAGGGTCACATTTTTTAAGGTTTCCAGATAGATTGTGTCACTGTCTTTGTCTCTAACAGACAAGTGACTTTTTTATTGGGTTTTGTCTGTCGGTACCTTCAGTCTCTTTTATTTCCTTCAGTTGCTATATATGCATGGAAATTTAGGTCTTATGGCTGCAGCATTAGATTCAATTCTCTTTGTTCATTTTCATAGAAAACCTTTCCAGTTTTTTATGTTGAATAATGGTGCAGGGATTCTAGGATTTCACTTTTTAAATCTTCGAATTCTATGTTTATCTATCTTTGATTCGGTGGTTAAGATCACCATCATTTAGTTCTACAGGTCTCTGATTCTTTCAACCTGGACCATGATCTCTATAGATGCGAGTCTTTTAGGTTGGGAGGCTGTCTGAGGTTCTCTGTCAGCACAAGGGGTTTGGAAATCTCAGGAGGCGAGATTACCATTTGATATTTTGGAACTCCGTGCATTCCCAGAGTTCTTCAGTTGTTTTCTTTTGAAGAAGAGACGTTTATTTTTTTTTCAGACATTATCACATCTGTGGTGTATGTCAATCATCAGGGTGTGACTATCAGTCTTTAGACTGTGACAAAAGTATCTTGGATATTTGCTTGGGCTAAATCCAGCTCCTATCTAAATTCTGGGGTCCTTTTCCCAGGTATAGACATTTGGGAAGCGGATTATCTCTGTTAATCAAGCTTTACATCAGGGAGAATGGTCTTTACCCAGATATGTTTTTCAATTTTTCAGATGTGAGGGCTTCCAGAAATAGATCTGTTGGCCTCTCGTCTTAACAAGGAACTTCCCAGGGGCCTATTTCAGGTCCGGGGATCCTCAGGTGGAAGTAGCGTATGCATTGACACTTCCTTGGAATTATCATTCTGTCTATATCTTCCGCCTCTAGTTCTTCCAAAATTCTAATGGAGCGTTCGTTTGTACTGCTGGTGGTTCCAGTATGGCCTCACAGGTTTTGGTATGCGGATCTCATTCGGATGGCCAGTTGCCAACCTTGGACATTTCAGTTAAGACCAGACCTTCTATCTCAAGGCCCATTTTTTCATCAGGATCTCAAATCATTTAATTTGAAGGTATGGAGATTGAACGTTTGATTCTTAGTCATAGAGGTTTCTCTGACTCAGTGTTTAATACTATGTTACAGGTTTGTAAATCTATCTCTAGAAAGATTTATTATCGAGTTTCGTGTTCTTCTCATAAATTCTTTTGGCATTCTTTTAGAATTCCTAGAATTTTACAATTTTTCAGGTTGGTTTAGATAAGGTTTTGTCTGCAAGTTCTTTGAAAGGACAAATCTCTACTCTTTCTGTTCTTTTTCACAGAAAGATTGCTATTCATTCTGATATTCATTGTTTGGTACAGGCTTTGGTTTGTATCAAGCCTGTCATTAATTCAATCTCTCCTCCTTGGAGTCTCAATTTGGTACTGAGGGCTTTACAGGCTCCTCCGTTTGAACCTTTGCGTTCTCTGGACATTAAAATTACTTTCTTGGAAAGTATTGTTCCTTTTGGTTATCTCTTCTGCTAGAAGAGTTTCTGAGTTTTCTGCTCTTTCTTGTGGATCTCCTTTTCTGATTTTTCATCAGGGTAAGGCAGTGTTCCTTCCTGTTATTCATTATTTTGTTCAGGTTTTGGTTCTTATCAAACCTGTCATTAAGCCAATTTCTCCTCCTTGGAGTTTTAATTTGGTTCTAAAGGCTTTACAGGCTCTTCTATTTGAGCATATGTTTTCTCTAGACATTATTTACTTTCATGGAAAGTATTGTTCTTTTTAGACATCTCTTCAGCTAGAACAATTTTTAATTATCTGTTCTTTCTTGTGAGTCTCCTTTTTCTGATTTTTTCATCAGGATAAGGTGGTTTTTGCTATCCTCATTTCAATTCTTACCTAAAGTTGTGATTTCTATCAACATTAGGGAGGAATTATTGTCTTTTCCTAAGACTTCTTTGGTAAGATTCTTACATTCTTTAGATATGGTAAGAGTTTTGAAATCTTATGTTGAAGCTATTCAGATTTCAGATAGTCTTCTAGTCTATTTGTTATCTTTTCTGGTGTTAGGAAGGTCAAAAGGCTTCTGCCATTTATTTGGCATCTTGCTTAAACTTTTGATTCATCATGCTTATTTGGAGTCGGGTGGATTCCCGCCTCGGAGGATTACGGCTCATTCTACTAGGTAAGTTTCTACTTCCTGGGCTTTTTAAGAATGAAGCTTCTGTTGATCAGATTTGCAAAGCAATGACTTGGTCTTCTTTGCATACTTTTACTATGTTCTACCATTTTGATGTTTTCTCTTCTTTAGAAGCAGTTTTGGTAGAATGGTACTTCAGGCAGCTGTTTCAGTTTGATTCTTCTGCTTATATTTTCAGTTTTTTTCATTATAAAAATTGAAACTTTTTTGATTTGGGTAGTGGATTAATTTTTCAGTGGAATTGGCTGTCTTTATTTTATCCCTCCCTCTCTAGTGACTCTTGCGTGGAAGTTCCACATCTTGGGTATTTATTATCCCATACGTCACTAGCTCATGGACTCTTGCTAATTACATGAAAGAAAACATAATTTATGTAAGAACTTACCTGATAAATTCATTTCTTTCATATTAGCAAGAGTCCATGAGGCCCACCCTTTTTTGTGGTGGTTATGATTTTTTTGTATAAAGCACAACTATTCCAATTCCTTATTTGATGCTTTCGCTCTTTTCTTATCACCCCACTTCTTGGCTATTCGTTAAACTGAATTGTGGGTGTGGTGAGGGGTGTATTTATAGGCATTTTGAGGTTTGGGAAACTTTGCCCCTCCTGGTAGGAATGTATATCCCATACGTCACTAGCTCATGGACTCTTGCTAATATGAAAGAAATGAATTTATCAGGTAAGTTCTTACATAAATTATGTTTTTGCCTTTTTTTGGTCAGTGATGCATTATTTGTTTACAATAGATACAATAGATGCATATCTTCTGTTTTCATTTCAGATTATTTTTATTTTCTGAGATTCTCTTTTTTGACAAGCATTACCAATTTGTTGCTTTTCCTTCTGGTCTAGCGACAGTTCTAAGAATCTTTTCAAGGTTCTCAGTGTTCCTTATTTGGACGGTCTCGTGGTACTGGCTCAGTCTTTTCGTTCTGCGGAATCTCATACGATTTAACTTTGTTGTTTCTTCAAGTCATGGTTAGAGGATTTTTTTATCAAAAGCTCCTTGATTCCTTTCACACAAGGGTCACCTTTTTTTTTAGGTTTCCAGATAGATTGTGTCAAAATCTTTGTCTCTAACAGACAAGTGACAATTTATTGGGTTCCGTTTGTCGGAATCTTCAGTCTCTATTATTTCCTTCAGTTGCTATATATGCATGGAAGTTTTAGGTCTCATGGCTGCAGCATTGGATTCGATTCCCTTTGCTCATTTTCATAGGAAACCTTTCCAGTTTTTTTTATGCTGAATAATGGTGTAGGGATTCTAGGATATCACTTTTTATATCTTTGAATCCTAATGTTTAACTATCTTTGATTGGTGGTTAAGTTCATCATCATTTAGTTCTACAAGTCTCTTCGGTTCTTTCAACCTAGACCATGATCTTTACAGATGCGAGTCTTTCAGGTTGGGAGGCTGTCTGAGGATCTCTGTCAGCACAAGGGGTTTGGAAATCTCAGGAGGCAAGATTACCACTCAACATTTTGGAACTCTGTGCGATTTTCAGAGCTCTTCAGTTCTGGCCTCTTCTGAAGAGAGAATCGTTTATTTATTTTCAGACAGACAATGTCACAACCGTGGCGTATGTCAATCATCAAGGGGGGACTCACAGTCCTCAGGCTATGAAATAAGTATCTTGGATACTTGTATGGGCGGAATCCAGCTCCTGTCTAATTTCTGTGGTTCATATCCCAGGTATAGACAATTGGGAAGCGGATTATCTCAGTCGACAGATGTTACATCAGGGCAAATGGTCTCTTCACCCAGAGGTATTTCTTCAGATTGTTCAAATCTGGGGACTTCCAGAAATAGATCTGATGGCCTCTCATCTAAACAAGAAACTTCCCAGGTATCTGTCCAGATCCAGGGATCCTCAGGCGGAAGCAGTGGATGCGTTGTCGCTTCCTTGGAATTATCATCCTGCTTATATTTTTCTGCCTCTAGTTCTTCTTCCAAAAGTGATTTCCAAAATCCTAATGGAGCGGTCATTTGTACTGCTGATGGCTCCAGCATGGCCTCACAGGTTTTGGTATGCGGATCTCGTTCGGATGGCCAGTTGCCAACCTTGGATACTTCCGTTAAGGCCAGACTTTCTGTCTCAAGGCCCATTTTTCCATCAGGATCTCAAATCATTAAATTTAAAGGTATGGAAATTGAACGCTTAATTCTTAGTCATAGAGGTTTTTCTGACTCAGTAATTAATACTGTGTTTCAGGCTCGTAAATTTGTGTCTAGGAAGATCTATTACCGAGTCTGGAAGATTTACATTTCTTGGTGTTCTTCACATAAATTCTCTTGGCATTCTTTTAGAATTCCTAGAATTTTACAATTTCTTCAAGATGGTTTGGATAAGGGTTTGTCTGCAAGTTCCTTGAAAGGACAAATCTCTGCTCTTTCTGTTCTTTTTCACAGAAAGATTGTTAATCATCCTGATATTCATTGTTTTGTACAGGCTTTGGTTTGTATCAAGCCTGTCATTAAGTCAATCTCTCCTCCTTGGAGTCTCAATTTGGTGCTGAGGGCTTTACAGGCTCCTCCGTTTGAACCTATGCATTCTTTGGACATTAAATTACTTTCTTGGAAAGTATTGTTCCTTTTGGCTATCTCTTCTGCTAGAAGAGTTTCTGAGTTATCTGCTCTTTCTTGTGAATCTCCTTTTCTGATTTTTCATCAGGATAAGGCAGTGTTACGGACTTCATTTAAATTTCTTCCTAAGGTTGGGAATTCTAATGACATTAGTAGAGAAATTGTTGTCCCTTCATTGTGTCCAAATCCTAAGAATTTTCTAGAAAGGTCTTTGCATTCTTTGGATGTAGTTAGAGTTTTGAAATATTATGTTGAAATTTCTAAAGATTTCGGAATGACTTCTAGTCTATTTGTTATCTTTTCTGGTTCTAGGAAAGGTCAGAAGGCTTCTGCCTTTTCTTTGGCGTCCTGGTTTAAATCTTTGATTCATCATGCTTATGTGGAATCGGGTAAAACCCCGCCTCAGACGATTACGGCTCATTCTACTAGGTCAGTTTCTACTTCCTGGGCTTTTAGGAATGAAGCTTCTGTTGATCAGATTTGCAAAGCAGCAATTTGGTCTTCTTTGCTTATTTTTACTAAATTCTACCATTTTGATGTGTTTTCTTCTTCTGAAGCAGTTTTTGGTAGAAAAGTACTTCAGGCAGCTGTTTCAGTTTGATTCTTCTGCTTATGATTTCAGTTTTTTTTCTTTATAAGATTAAAACTTTTTGATTTGGGTTGTGGATTATTTTTTCAGCGGAATTGTCTGTCTTTATTTATCCCTCCCTCTCTAGTGACTCGTGGAAGTTCCACATCTTGGGTATCTGCTATCCCATACGTCACTAGCTCATGGACTCTTGCTAATTACATGAAAGAAAACATAATTTATGTAAGAACTTACCTGATAAATTCATTTCTTTCATATTAGCAAGAGTCCATGAGGCCCACCCTTTTTGTGGTGGTTATGATTTTTTTGTATAAAGCACAATTATTCCAATTCCTTATTTGATGCTTTCGCTCTTTTCTTATCACCCCACTTCTTGGCTATTCGTTAAACTGAATTGTGGGTGTGGTGAGGGGTGTATTTATAGGCATTTTGAGGTTTGGGAAACTTTGCCCCTCCTGGTAGGAATGTATATCCCATACGTCACTAGCTCATGGACTCTTGCTAATATGAAAGAAATGAATTTATCAGGTAAGTTCTTACATAAATTATGTTTTTGCCTTTTTTTGGTCAGTGATGCATTATTTGTTTACAATAGATACAATAGATGCATATCTTCTGTTTTCATTTCAGATTATTTTTATTTTCTGAGATTCTCTTTTTTGACAAGCATTACCAATTTGTTGCTTTTCCTTCTGGTCTAGCGACAGTTCTAAGAATCTTTTCAAGGTTCTCAGTGTTCC
>NC_069507.1:286191978-286249355 GCF_027579735.1 Bombina bombina | reverse complement strand
GTAATTATTTTAACTATTTTAGCTATTAAATAGTTCTTAACTATTTAATAGCTATTGTACCTGGTTAAAATAATACAACGTTGCCTGTAAAATAAATATTAATCCTAAAATAGCTATAATATAATTATAATTTATATTGTAGCTATATTAGGGTTTATTTTACAGGGTAAGTATTTAGATTTTAAATAGGAATAATTTATTTAATAAGAGTTAATTTATTTCGTTAGAATAAAATTATATTTAACTTAGGGGGGTGTTAGGGTTAGGGTTAAAATTAGCTTTAGGTTTAAAAAATTTATTAGAGTAGCGGTGAGGCTCCGATCGGCAGATTAGGGGTTAATACTTGAAGTTAGGTGTCGGCGGATGTTAGGAAGGGCAGATTAGGGGGTTAATACTATTATTATAGGTTATTGAGGGCGGGAGTGAGGCAGATTAGGGGTTAATAACTTTATTATAATAGCGGTGCGGTCCGCTCGGCAGATAAGGGGTTAATAAGTGTAGGCAGGTGGGAGGCGACGTTGGGGGGGGCAGATTAGGTGTTAATAAATATAATATAGGGGTCGGCGGTGTTAGGGGCAGCAGATTAGGTGGTACATAGCTATAATGTAGCTGGCGGCGTGCGGACGGCAGATTAGGGGGTTAAGATAAGTGTAGGCAGGTGGAGGCGACGTTGTGTGGGTGCAGATAAGGGGTTAATTAATATAATATAGGGGTCGGCGGTGTTAGGGGCAGCAGATTAGGGGTACATAGGGATAATGTAAGTAGCTGCGGTTTACGGAGCGGCAGATTAGGGGGTTAATATAAAATGCAGGGGTCAGCGATAGCGGGGGGCGGCAGAATAGGGGTTAATAAGTGTAAGGGTTAGGGGTGTTTAGACTCGGGGGTACCATGTTAGGGTGTTAGGTGCAGACGTAGGAAGTGTTTCCCCATAGAGAAACCAATGGGCTGCGTTAGGAGCTGAACGGCGGCTTTTTTTTGCAGGTGTTAAGGGTTTTTTTTCAGCTCAAACAGCCCCATTGTTTCCTATGGGGGGAATCGTGCACAAGCACGTTTTTGAAGCTGGCCGCGTCCGTAAGCACCACAGGTATCGAGAGTTGAAGTTGCGTTAAATATGCTCTACGCTCCTTTTTTGGAGCCTAATGCAGCCATTCTGTGAACTCTCAATACCAGCGTATTTAAAAGGTGGCGGCCAGAAAAAGCCAGCGTTAGCTACGCACCCTTTGGCCGCAGAACTCTAAATCTAGGCGAGAGTAAATGTGCTAAATTTTTAGCCTTGCAACGCCCCACACAGGTGAAAATAATCCCACCCCTATTACCCACACAGACAGAAAAAAAAATTGGAATGCTAAAAAAAAGTTATTTATTTATTTCCTTTTTTTTGAAAAAAAATGCAACCCTTGCAAAGCAAATCATTTATAAATTAGCTTGGTTAGCTATTATACTTAAACAGACAATGTTACTTTAACAGAGAATCAATACAGCAAACCTGAAAGCTTGAAAGCCTGAATAAGCCTGAATAAAACCAGTATAAATTGGGGGCAGTATATAAACTAAATAAGACCAGTATAAATTGGGGCAGTATATAAACTGAATAAGACCAGTATAAATTGGGGGCGGTATATAAACTGAATAAGACCAGTATAAATTGGGGGGCAGTATATAAAACTGAAATAAGACCAGTATAAATTGGGGGCGGTATATAAACTGAATAAGACCAGTATAAATTGGGGGGCAGTATATAAACTAAATAAGACCAGTATAAATTGGGGCGGTATATAAACTGAATAAGACCAGTATAAATTGGGGTCAGTATATAAACTGAATAAGACCAGATATAAATTGGGGGCAGTATATTAAACTAAATAAGACCAGTATAAATTGGGGGGCAGTATATAAACTGAAATAACACCAGTATAAATTGGGGGCAGTATATAAATTGAATAAGACCAGTATAAATTGGGGGGCAGTATATAAACTGAATAAGACCAGTATAAATTGGGGGGCGTATATAAACTGAATAAGACCAGTATAAATTGGGGGGCACTATAAAACTAAATAAGACCAGTATAAATTGGGGGCGGGTAATATAAACTGATAAGACCAGTATAAATTGGGGTCAGTATATAAACTGAATAAGACCCAGTATTAATTGGGGCAGGTATATAACTAAATAAGACCAGTATAAATTGGGGACGGTATAAAAAACTGAATAAGACCAGTATAAATTGGGGTCAGTATATAAACTGAATAAGACCAGTATAAATTGGGGGCAGTGTATAAACTGAATAAGACCAGTATAAATTGGGGTCAGTATATAAACTGAATAAGACCAGTAGTAAAATTGGGGTCAGTATATAAACTGGAATAAGACCAGTATATAAATTGGGGGTCAGTAATTAAACTATAAGACCAGTATAAATTGGGGGGCAGTATATAAACTGAATAAGACCAGTATAAATTGGGGGCAGTATATAAATTGAATAAGACCAGTATAAAATTGGGGGGGCCAGTATTATAAACTGAATAAGGACCAGTATAAATTGGGGGGCAGTATAATAAACTGAATAAGACCCAGTATAAATTGGGGGGCAGTATATAAACTGAATAAGACCAGTATAAATTAGGGGCAGTATATAAACTAAAAATAAGACCAGTATAAATAGGGGGCAGTATATAAACTGAATAAGACCTGTATAAAATTGGGGGGTGGGGCAGTATATAACTGAATAAGACCAGTATAAATTGGGGGCAGTATATAAACTGAATAAGACCAGTATAAATTGGAGGGCAGTATATAAACTGAATAAGACCAGTATAAATTGGGGGGCAGTATATAAACTGAATAAGACCAGTATAAATTGGGGGTCAGTATATAAACTGAATAAGAACCAGTATAAATTGGGGGGCAGTATATAAACTGAATAAGACCAGTATAAATGGGGGGCAGTATATAAACTAAATAACACCAGTATAAATTGGGGGGGGCAGTATATAAACTGAATAAGACCAGTAAAATTGGGGGGGCAGTATATAAACTGAATAAGACAGGTATAAATTGGGGGGCAGTATATAAACTAAATAAGACCAGTATAAATTGGGGGGTCCGTA
This sequence comes from Bombina bombina, assembly GCF_027579735.1. Classification (NCBI taxonomy): domain Eukaryota; kingdom Metazoa; phylum Chordata; class Amphibia; order Anura; family Bombinatoridae; genus Bombina; species Bombina bombina. The sequence continues at coordinate 286,246,247 of NC_069507.1, read as the reverse complement.
TATAAACTGAATAAGACCCAGTATAAATTGGGGGCAGTGTATAAACTAATAAGACCAGTATAAATTGGAGGGGCAGTATATAAACTAATAAGACCAGTATAAATTGGGGGCAGTATAGAAACTGAATAAGACCAGTATAAATTGGGAAGTAGTATATAAACTGAATAAGACCAGTATAAATTGGAGGGTAGTATATTACACTAATAAGACCAGTATAAATTGTGGGCAAGCTTATAAACCTGAATAAGACCAGTATAAAAACTGAATAAGACCAGTATAAATTGGGGGGCAGTATATAAACTGAATAAGACCCAGTATAAATTGGGGGGCAGTATATAAACTGAATAAGACCAGTATAAATTGGGGGGCAGTATATAAACTGAATAAGACCAGTATAAATTGGGGGTAGTATATAACTGAATAAGACCAGTATAAATTGGGGGGTAGTATATAACTAATAAGACCAGTATAAATTGGGGGGCAGTATATAAACTGAATAAGACCAGTATAAATTGGGGGGTAGTATATAAACTAATAAGACCAGTATAAATTGGGGGGTAGTATATAAACTAATAAGACCAGTATAAATTGGGGGGCAGTGTATAAACTAAATAAGACCAGTATAAATTGGAGGGCAGTATATAAACTAATAAGACCAGTATAAATTGGGGCAGTAATATAAACTGAATAAGACCAGTATAAATTGGGGGCAGTATATAAACTGAATAAGACCAGTATAAATTGGGGGTAGTATATAAACTGAATAAGACCAGTATAAATTGGGGGCAGTATATAAACTGAATAAGACCAGTATATATTGGGGGCAGTATATAAACTGAATAAGACCAGTATAAATTGGGGGGCAGTATATAAACTGAATAAGACCAGTATAAATTGGGGGGCAGTATATAACTGAATAACACCAGTATAAATTGGGGGCAGTATATAAACTGAATAAGACCAGTATAAATTGGGGGGCAGTATATAAACTGAATAAGACCAGTATAAATTGGGGGGCAGTATATAAACTAAATAAGACCAGTATAAATTGGGGGGCAGTATATAAATAGAATAAAACCAGTATAAATTGGGGGGCAGTATATAAACTGAATAAGACCAGTATAAATTGGGGGCAGTATATAAACTGAATAAGACCAGTATAAATTGGGGGGAAGTATATTAACTAATAACACCAGTATAAATTGGGGGCAGTATATAAACTGAATAAGACCAGTATAATTGGGGGCAGTATATAAACTAAATAACACCAGTATAAATTGGGGGGGCAGTATATAAACTAAATAAGACCAGTATAAATTGGGGGCAGTATATAAACTAATAAGACCAGTATAAATTGGGGGCAGTATATAAACTGAATAAGACCAGTATAAATTGGGGGCAGTATATAAACTGAATAAGACCAGTATAAATTGGGGGCAGTATATAAACTGAATAAGACCAGTATAAATTGGGGGGCAGTATATAAATTGAATAAGACCAGTATAAATTGGGGGGCAGTATATAAACTGAATAAGACCAGTATAAATTGGGGCCAGTATATAAACTAAATAACACCAGTATAAATTGGGGGGCAGTATATAAACTAAATAACACCAGTATAAATTGGGGGCAGTATATAAACTAAATAACACCAGTATAAATTGGGGGCAGTATATAAACTGAATAAGACCAGTTGTAAATTGGGGGGCAGTATATAAACTAAATAACACCAGTATAAATTGGGGGGGGCAGTATATAAACTAAATAACACCAGTATAAATTGGGGGGCAGTATATAAATTAAATAACACCAGTATAAATTGGGGGGCAGTATATAAACTGAATAAGACCAGTATAAATTGGGGGGCAGTATATAAACTAAATAAGACCAGTATAAATTGGGGGGCAGTATATAAACTAAATAAGACCAGTATAAATTGGGGTCCGTATATAAACTGAATAAGACCAGTATAAATTGGGGGGCAGTGTATAAACTAATAAGACCAGTATAAATTGGAGGGCAGTATATAAACTAATAAGACCAGTATAATTGGGGGCAGTATTTAAACTGAATAAGACCAGTATAAATTGGGGGGTAGTATATAAACTGAATAAGACTAGTATAAATTGGGGGGTAGTATATAAACTAATAAGACCAGTATAAATTGGGGGCAGCATATAAACTGAATAAGACCAGTATAAAAACTGAATAAGACCAGTATAAATTGGGGGGCAGTATATAAACTGAATAAGACCAGTATAAATTGGGGGCAGTATATGAACTGAATAAGACCAGTATAAATTGGGGGGCAGTATATAAACTGAATAAGACCAGTATAAATTGGGGGGCAGTATATAAACTGAATAAGACCAGTATAAATTGGGGGGTAGTATATAAACTGAATAAGACCAGTATAAATTGGGGGGTAGTATATAAACTAATAAGACCAGTATAAATTGGGGGGCTAGTATATAAACTGAATAAGACCAGTATAAATTGGGGGGGTAGTATATAAACTAATAAGACCAGTATAAATTGGGGGGTAGTATATAAACTAATAAGACCAGTATAAATTGGGGGGGCAGTGTATAAACTAATAAGACCAGTATAAATTGGAGGGCAGTATATAAACTAATAAGACCAGTATAAATTGGGGGCAGTATATAAACTGAATAAGACCAGTATAAAATTGGGGGCAGTATATAAACTGAATAAGACCAGTATAAATTGGGGGCAGTATATAAACTGAATAAGACCAGTATAAATTGGGGGGGTAGTATATAAACTGAATAAGACCAGTATAAATTGGGGGGTAGTATATAAACTGAATAAGACCAGTATAAATTGGGGGGTAGTATATAAACTAATAAGACCAGTATAAATTGGGGCAGTATATAAACTGAATAAGACCAGTATAAATTGGGGGCAGTATATAAACTGAATAAGACCAGTATAAATTGGGGGGTAGTATATAAACTGAATAAGACCATTATAAATTGGGGGCAGTATATAAACTGAATAAGACCAGTATAAATTGGGGGCAGTATATAAACTAATAAGACCAGTATAAATTGGGGGCAGTATATAAACTAATAAGACCAGTATAAATTGGGGGCAGTATATAAACTAATAAGACCAGTATAAATTGGGGGGTAGTATATAAACTAATAAGACCAGTATAAATTGGGGGGCAGTGTATAAACTAATAAGACCAGTATAAATTGGAGGGCAGTATATAAACTAATAAGACCAGTATAAATTGGGGCAGTATATAAACTGAATAAGACCAGTATAAATTGGGGGCAGTATATAAACTGAATAAGACCAGTATAAATTGGGGGTAGTATATAAACTAATAAGACCAGTATAAATTGGGGGGTAGTATATAAACTAATAAGACCAGTATAAATTGGGGGGTGGTATATAAACTAATAAGACCAGTATAAATTGGGGGGGCAGTGTATAAACTAATAAGACCAGTATAAATTGGAGGGCAGTATATAAACTAATAAGACCAGCATAAATTGGGGGCAGTATATAAACTGAATAAGACCAGTATAAATTCAGGGCAGTATATAAACTGAATAAGACCAGTATAAATTGGGGGGTAGTATATAAACTGAATAAGACCAGTATAAATTGGGGGGGGTAGTATATAAACTGAATAAGACCAGTATAAATTGGGGGGTAGTATATAAACTAATAAGACCAGTATAAATTGGGGCAGTATATAAACTGAATAAGACCAGTATAAATTGGGGGGCAGTATATAAACTGAATAAGACCAGTATAAATTGGGGGCAGTATATAAACTGAATAAGACCAGTATAAATTGGGGGGGCAGTATATAAACTGAATAAGACCAGTATAAATTGGGGGGGCAGGTATATAAACTAATAACACCAGTATAAATTGGGGGCAGTATATAAACTGAATAGCACCAGTATAAATTGGGGGGCAGTATATAAACTGAATAAGACCAGTATAAATTGGGGGCAGTATATAAACTAATAAGACCAGTATAAATTGGGGGGCAGTATATAAACTAATAAGACCAGTATAAATTGGGGGCAGTATATAAACTAATAAGACCAGTATAAATTGGGGGGTAGTATATAAACTAATAAGACCAGTATAAATTGGGGGATGGTATATAAACTAATAAGACCAGTATAAATTGGGGGGCAGTGTATAAACTAATAAGACCAGTATAAATTGGAGGGCAGTATATAAACTAATAAGACCAGTATAAATTGGGGGCAGTATATAAACTGAATAAGACCAGTATAATTCGGGGCAGTATATAAACTGAATAAGACCAGTATAAATTGGGGGGTAGTATATAAACTGAATAAGACCAGTATAAATTGGGGGGTAGTATATAAAGTGAATAAGAACAGTATAAATTGGGGCAGTATATAAACTGAATAAGACCAGTATAAATTGGGGGGCAGTATATAAACTGAATAAGACCAGTATAAATTGGGGGCAGTATATAAACTGAATAAGACCAGTATAAATTGGGGGGCAGTATATAAACTGAATAAGACCAGTATAAATTGGGGGGGCAGTATATAAACTAATAAGACCAGTATAAATTGGGGGCAGTATATAAACTGAATAGCACCAGTATAAATTGGGGGGCAGTATATAAACTGAATAAGACCAGTATAAATTGGGGGCAGTATATAAACTAATAAGACCCAGTATAAATTGGGGGGCAGTATATAAACTAATAAGACCAGTATAAATTGGGGGCAGTATATAAACTAATAAGACCAGTATAAATTGGGGGCAGTATATAAACTAATAAGTCCAGTATAAATTGGGGGCAGTATATAAACTAATAAGACCAGTATAAATTGGGGGCAGTATATAAACTGAATAAGACCAGTATAAATTGGGTGGGCCGTATATAAACTGAATAAGACCAGTATAAATTGGGGGGCAGTATATAAACTGAATAAGACCAGTATAAATTGGGGGGCAGTATATAAACTAATAAGACCAGTATAAATTGGGGGCAGTATATAAACTGAATAGCACCAGTATAAATTGGGGGCAGTATATAAACTGAATAAGACCAGTATAAATTGGGGGGCAGTATATAAACTGAATAAGACCAGTATAAATTGGGGGGCAGTATATAAACTGAATAAGACCAGTATAAATTGGGGGGCAGTATATAAACTGAATAAGACCAGTATAAATTGGGGGGCAGTATATAAACTGAATAAGACCAGTATAAATTGGGGGCAGTATATAAACTGAATAAGACCAGTATAAATTGGGGGGGCAGTATATAAACTGAATAAGACCAGTATAAATTGGGGGCAGTATATAAACTGAATAAGACCAGTATCAATTGGGGGGCAGTATATAAACTGAATAAGACCAGTATAAATTGGGGGGCAGTATATAAACTGAATAAGACCAGTATAAATTAGGGGGCAGTATATAAACTGAATAAGACCAGTATAAATTGGGGGGCAGTATATAAACTGAATAAGACCAGTATAAATTGGGGGGGCAGTATATAAACTGAATAAGACCAGTATAAATTGGGGGGCAGTATATAAACTAATAAGACCAGTATAAATTGGGGGGCAGTATATAAACTGAATAAGACCAGTATAAATTGCAGGGCAGTATATAAACTGAATAAGACCAGTATAAATTGGGGGGCAGTATATAAACTAATAAGACCAGTATAAATTGGGGGGCAGTATATAAACTGAATAACACCAGTATAAATTGGAGGGCAGTATATAAACTGAATAAGACCAGTATAAATTGGGGGGCAGTATATAAACTAATAAGACCAGTATAAATTGGGGGGCAGTATATAAACTGAATAACACCAGTATAAATTGGAGGGCAGTATATAAACTGAATAAGACCAGTATAGATTAAGGGGGAGTATATAAACTAATAAGACCAGTATAAATTGGGGGCAGTATATAAACTGAATAGCACCAGTATAAATTGGGGGCAGTATATAAACTGAATAAGACCAGTATAAATTGGGGGGCAGTATATAAACTGAATAAGACCAGTATAAATTGGGGGGCAGTATATAAACTGAATAAGACCAGTATAAATTGGGGGGCAGTATATAAACTGAATAAGACCAGTATAAATTGGGGGGCAGTATATAAACTGAATAAGACCAGTATAAATTGGGGGGCAGTATATAAACTAATAAGACCAGTATAAATTGAGGGGCAGTATATAAACTAATAAGACCAGTATAAATTGGGGGGCAGTATATAAACTAATAAGACCAGTATAAATTGGGGGGCAGTATATAAACTAATAAGACCAGTATAAATTGGGGGGCAGTTTATAAACTAATAAGACCAGTATAAATTGGGGGGCAGTATATAAACTAATAAGACCAGTATAAATTGGGGGGCAGTATATAAACTAATAAGACCAGTATAAATTGGGGGGCAGTCTATAAACTAATAAGACCAGTATAAATTGGGGGGCAGTAAATAAACTGAATAAGACCTGTATAAATTGGGGGGCAGTAAATAAACTGAATAAGACCAGTATAAATTGTGGGGCAGTATATAAACTGAATAAGACCAGTATAAATTGTGGGGCAGTATATAAAGTGAATAAGACCAGTATAAATTGTGGGGCAGTATATAAAGTGAATAAGACCAGTATAAATTGGGGGGCAGTATATAAACTGAATAAGACCAGTATAAATTGGGGGCAGTATATAAAACTGAATAAGACCAGTATAAATTGGGGGGCAGTATATAAACTGAATAAGACCAGTATAAATTGTGGGGCAGTATATAAACTGAATAAGACCAGTATAAATTGTGGGGCAGTATATAAACTGAATAAGACCAGTATAAATTGTGGGGCAGTATATAAAGTGAATAAGACCAGTATAAATTGTGGGGCAGTATATAAACTGAATAAGACCAGTATAAATTGGGGGCAGTATATAAACTGAATAAGACCAGTATAAATTGTGGGGCAGTATATAAACTGAATAAGACCAGTATAAATTGGGGGCAGTATATAAACTAATAAGACCAGTATAAATTGGGGGGCAGTATATAAACTAATAAGACCAGTATAAATTGGGGGGCAGTATATAAACTGAATAAGACCAGTATAAATTGGGGGTCAGTATATAAACTGAATAAGACCAGTATAAATTGGGGGGCAGTATATAAACTAATAAGACCAGTATAAATTGGGGGCAGTATATAAACTAATAAGACCAGTATAAATTGGGGGCAGTATATAAACTAATAAGACCAGTATAAATTGGGGGCAGTATATACACTAATAAGACCAGTATAAATTGGGGGCAGTATATAAACTGAATAAGACCAGTATAAAAACTGAATAAGACCAGTATAAATTGGGGGGGCAGTATATAAACTGAATAAGACCAGTATAAATTGTGGGGCAGTATATAAACTGAATAAGACCAGTATAAATTGGGGGGCAGTATATAAATTGGGGGGACAATAAAGTTTCTCAGTTTTACCTTTGTTTCTGCCTGTAGCTGCTAGAAGTGTAATATAGCGTCTGCTGTTTCCTTGGCAACAAACCGGAAGTATTATCAGTCAACATGGAGACATTTTACATTGTTCTGCAATTCATCATTGGAATTGTAGTTCAGGGAGAAAGGACTTTGTGTGAAGTTTACATGAAAGGTATAGGGGAGGGTGGTCACATGACAGCAGCAGGTCCAAAGTAGTCTATCTGCAGAGTGGAGCTCCACTCTAGACAGGAAACATGTGACCTCCACTGTAATTATTTATTTATTTTTTTCAATAAAACTTTAATGTATCAAACAACCAATATGCACAATTATTCAGAAAACGTTTTTTGTTTTTTTCAATAAAACTTTCATGTATCAAACAACCAATAGGCACAATTCTGAAAACAAAATTGCTTTCTTTTGGTTTATGGTGAGTGACATTTATAAGGTTAAATAAGTTGATTCGTGTTCTATTAGGCAAAGTATGAGCAAATGTAATGATCAAAGGGACACTGTACCCAAATTTTTTCTTTCATGATTCAGATAGAGCATGCAATTTTAAGCATCTTTCTAATTTACTCCTATTGTCAAATTTTCTTTATTCTCTTGGTATCTATATTTGAAAAGCAAGAATTTAAGTTTAGATGCCGGCCCATTTTTGGTGAACAACCTGGGTTGTCCTTGCTGATTGGACAACACCAATAAACAAGTGCTGTCCATGGTTCTGAACCACAAATTGGCTGGCTCCTTAGCTTAGATGTCTTCTTTTTCAAATAAAGAAAGCAAGAGAACCAAGAAAAATTGATAATATGAGTAAATTAGAAAGTTGCTTAAAATTGCTTGCTCTATCTGAATCACAAAAGAAAAAATTTGGGTTCAGTGTCCCTTTAAGTTATAAATAGATCATCTCAGGAAATCACAGGAGTAATTCTTTAGTTTTCATGTATTATCTACTGTTTTAAAATAACAATATTGAACTATTTAAAGTGATGGTAAACAATCACAGTTTCAAACATGCGGTCCTACAGTAAATCAAAATCGAAATGGACTTTCATTCATCATTCATCAAAATCTCTTAATACGCTAGTTTTTTATTAATATTTACTTTTATAATCCTCCAATTGACCCTCCATTCCTCCACCCGTAGAAACGCCGCCATTGATTTTGAAAGTCACGTTTTTTTTAACGTGCATTCAAAATTCAGGCCAGTCGGCGACTGTAAAAAACCAAACACGCCCCACATTTGCAAAGTACATGCGCTACATGTTAGATGGCAGACAGATGGACGGAACGCATGCGCAAATCTAACCATGAAGACAGAGATGCTCATATGATGACGTAGAGAGCGGGTGGATCCGCAATGCCGGGGGCGGAGCTAACATTGTTAAAACTCGGTAATTAAAATCTAAATTTATAAACATACCTTTTACATAATAATAAAAAAAACATAGCGATTTAGGTGCTACAGACACAAGGAATACGCTGGTAATTCCAAATTGCACTAAATTTACCATCACTTTAAAGCTCCACTCTACACAACAAAAATGTGACATCCACAACCTCCACGGGGAAGTTCTCTTTAAACAAGAAGAAGGTTTGCTGCTTTCTTTTTTTTTACCATATTTAACCCCTTAGTGACCTGACTGTTGTACCAATTTTTTAGCGTTAGCGACCAAGGCTGTTTTTACATTGCTGCGGTGTTTGTGTTTATCTGTAATTTCCCTCTTACGCCTTTACTGTACTCACACATATTATATACCGTTTTTCTCGCCATAAGATTGACTTTCTACAGATACCATTATTTTCATCATATCATATAATTTTTACTAAATATTTTTATAAATTATGATTAAAATTATTAAAAACCACACTTTTTTTTTTTACTTTTACCCCCAAAATCTGTTACGCATCTACAACCCCCGAGAAAACAACATGGCTAAACAGTTTCTTCATTTTGTCCTGAGTTTTGAAATACCCCATTTTCAATTTTTACGATTTAACCTTTTTCTCCTTCAGTGACCTTTTAACCCCAACCCTACCCCTAGAGCTAACCCTCCCGCTAGATCTACCACTAAGCCTAGATCTAACCCTTCCCCTAGATTTAACCCTACCCCTAGATCTAACCCTACCCCTAGATCTACCACTAAGCCTAGATCTAACCCTTCCCCTAGATTTAACCCTACCCCTAGATCTAACCCTACCCCTAGATCTACCACTAAGCCTAGATCTAACCCTTTCCCTAGATTTAACCCTACCCCTAGATCTAACCCTACCCCTAGATCTACCACTAAGCCTATATCTAACCCTTCCCCTAGATTTAACCCTACCCCTAGATCTAACCCTACCCCTAGATCTAACCCTACCCCTAGATCTACCACTAAGCCTAGATCTAACCCTTCCCCTAGATTTAACCCTACCCCTAGATCTAACCCTACCCCTAGATCTACCACTAAGCCTAGATCTAACCCTAACCCTACATAATTATTTATTTTTATTATTTTTACTATTTAATTTTTTTCATCTGTTACAACTGCGGTCCTTAAGGAGATAAAGGGATAGTAAATTCAAAATTTAACTTGCATGATTCAGATAGAACATGTCATTTTAAGACACTTATAAATTCACATCTATTTTTAAATGTGCTTTGCTCTCTTGTTATCCCTTGCTGAAAGAGAATAAGCACATATTCAACACTAGTGGGAGCTAGCTGCTGATTTTTGCCTGCACACATTTGTCTTTTGCGATTGGATGACTATGGCTCCGTTCGGGCAGCGATCCAAGCGAACTGGGACTCGCTTGTAGCGTTTTCCTCACATTTGCAAGTGAGATGCCTGGCGTTTTTTGAGTGCTCTGATGACGTAAGTCCCAGCGCTTCCATCGTGCTGGAAAAGCTGTCACTTTTCAGAGCAAGCTCAGACGCTTGGCAACATGGCAGCCTCCACACACGTTTTGCTGTGGAGGCTGCCATGTTTTTATAAGCAGCAGAGGAGGGACAGGTGAGGCGGATAAGTCTGACAGCAGCATATAGTACAGGGCAAATTGGAGATAGGTTAAGTAACCTATCTCCAATTTGCCCTGTACTAAATGCTGCTGTCATGCTTATCCGGTGTTATGCTGAGAATTGTTTCCCCAGTGTCTCTGGTTTCCCCTGCCTCTCGGCAAACATCGGAACTCTGACCCACCTCCATTCAGCTGCTCTCAGCTCAGCACCCGTACTATTATTAGCTTAATGTGGCAGGATAAGCTACAGGGGCTGAGCTGAGAACAGCTGAATAAAGGTGGGTCAGAGTTCCAATGTTTGCCGAGAGGCAGGGGAAACCATTCTCGAACAACAGTATTGTGTAAACAGCTTAAATAAAAATAATCCTCCACTAATAAAGAGAGACACAATTTAAACAATTTTTACAGTCAGCTGCAAGGGAGCTTATTTAAAAAACGTTCGCATGCGAAAAGTCCATTATTGTGCAGCAGATCCCTTTGCGCATGCGATCGTTTTCTCTAAGCTCCCTTGCTTGTGACGTCACCTAGCGCCATGTCATCGCTGGAAGTTAAGCGCCTCCACTAGCTCCTGAGCGCTGCCCGAACACGGCCTATATGTGTTCATCTTGCTGCCAGTAGTGCAATGTTGTTCCTTCAGCAAAGGATAACAAGAGAACGAAGCAGATTTTATAATGGAAGTAAAATGGAAACTGCATGTTCTTTCTGATTTATAAAAGTCTGTTTTTGACTTGAGTGTCCCTTAAATTATTTTTTATTTATTATGAAAATAACAGTTTTGATTCTGACTATGACTAAGTTTCCTCCCATGTGCTTGACACAGGAGCCAGCAATCATTAAAGATCTACACATTGCTATACAATGGGTTGTCAAGAATGAGGCACTGTTCTGTGGGCGCATAACCATGCCAAGTTATGTGTCAATGAATGAAGATGACTGCCAGAAGGCCATAGATAACGTGATGCAAAGAGAAGAACCAGAAGCAAGGGAGCCATTCCTCTTTGTATTTCATCACAGAGAAGATATGGAGTTGTTTTTGCAGGCATGTCTTGACCAACAGGGCCTCCAAGTTAATGCCATGTTCAACAAATGACTGATGGACAAGGGGTGGTGGTGTGTTTCTGTTTAAATTATTGATAATAATAAAATAATAAGATAACACCATTTCTGAGTCAGTGCTTTAATAACACACTACCACAAGTATGAAGGTACAAGATAATTATAGTTAACAGTATATATATATAGCAGTAGCCTATTGTTGCTTCTGCTTTCATAGTATCAGGTTAGGGTTATAAGTTCAAATGGTTTCTGACCTTGATTGAACACGATTCTCCAGAGCTCCGGGGAACAGCAAGAAAGCACACAAGCACAGAGAGTGTTTCTCACTAGTTCCGTTTACTGTAAGTATACACAGCAGTTATATAGCAGTCTCGCATCATGAGGCTACAGGAAATGCAGTTAGAGGAGTAACATAAAATGTCCATATATGTCTATCTAAGAAGCATGTTAAAGGAAGTTGTGGGTGCTGTTTGCTGTATTACAGACAATCATATGAGTTTCAAAATGCCCTCATGTGTCGGTTACAAGTCACCCACTAACATAATATACCCATCAACACACAGACACATAAAACACACAAAGACATAGAGACACACACACACCCTCACTGAGACATCCAGAGAAAACAGAGAGACATACACTCTCAGAGAGACACCCACAGAAACTGCACATACATACACACACCCTCACAGAGACAACCAAAGAAAACACACAGACATACTCACACACCCTCAGAGAGACATCCACAGAAAACGCAGACATACATACATACACACACACACCCTCAAAGAGACATCCACATAAAAAAAATTATACACATCCACCCTCACAGAGGCATCAAGAGGAAATACACAAAGACATACATACACACACCCTCACAGGGACACAAATAGAAAAAGCACAAAGACATACGCACACACCCTCACAGACATACACAGAAAATGCACAAAGACATATACACCCACTCTCACAGAAATACACAGATAATGCACAAAGACATATACACCCACTCTCACAGAGAGACCAACAACAACAATAAAACAGTGTGTGACATGCATGATAAAAAAATTGCAGAAATTAAGAGATCACTTTTTAAACAATCAGATTAGCAAATGTGCAAACAAAAATTAAACTCTATGAATTCAAAATTGTAGATTAATGTTATCGGTAGATGGTTAGATGAAGAAAAGTACTTTTAAAAGGTTGACATATGTTTGTGTTTTGTCCCCCAAACAAGAGCAACACTTCAATTATGGTGTAAACATGTTCCCATATGTCAGCTGTACTTATGGATTTTGAAAATGCTGTACTCTATATGGTCTTGGTGGAACTATAAGCCGTGGCACTAGGTCTCATACCATTAGATATGGTTAAATGCATGATTTAGGCTCGTTTGTATGTATTTCAAAATTAAGTCAGCTGTAGTGTAAACTGAACAGTGTTAAGTTAACCTGTATCATTTGAAACACTGAGAAATCTTAGTTTGAAAGTATAACTTTTTATGCATATGTAAAAATCATAGATAAAATGCCTCCTTGCATCTGTAAAGTCCTTGCATAAAGGGGCAGTAAACTGAAATGTAGTTAAAATGTATATATTAGTAAAAAAAAAATATCTTTCAAAAGGGCAACTACCATTTGTGTATTAAGGAGGAAACCTTTATGCATGGCTTTAAATATAGAATTTCTACAGCATTGTCAAATAATCATAAATACACTGCTGCAGATTGCTAAAAAAAAATAATGTTTTTTATGGACCCCTGGCCCCACCATACTACTACCACACTGAAGTTACAATCCAAAATTGCACAAAGAAATAAAAAAAAATGACTATGTAAGTCCTACCTCCTCTGCAAATGAAAGTGCTCTGCCATCTGACTCAGACACACACTGTACAAACTTAAAGGGCTACTGGACCCACATTTTTTCTTTCATGATTCAGATAGAGCATGCAATTTTAAGCAGCTTTATAATTTATTCCTATTATAATGTTTTATTCGTTCTCTTGCTATCTTTATTTGAAAAGTTAGGAATGAAAGCTTTGGAGCACCCTTGTACCCTGGATAGAGCTTGCTAATAGGTGCCTGCATTTAGCCATCCAATAAGCAAGCATAACCCAGGTTCTCAAACTAACATGGGCCGGCTCAAACGCTTTTATTTCTTCTTTTTCAGATAAATATAGGAAGAGAACGAAGAAAATTTGATAATAGAAGTAAATTAAAAAGCTGCTTAAAATTGCATGCTCTATCTGATTCTAGAATGAAAAAAATTGTGTTTAGTATCCTTTTAAGTGAAAAAAGTCTGTCTCACTACGCATAGTGGTTTAGTGCACACTCAAAAATCCTCTCAAATGCTAATGCTTTACTCATTTTAATAAAATTGACCACACTCAGTAGCACTCTGCTGTAGTACCCTCTGGTGGCTGCCAAAATTGTTTAAAGAAAATAATAGTTGTTCTTGCCTCATGGGGCACTCTGGCCCATTTGGCCCCTGACAGGAGTCACCCCTGATGGCAGCCAGGTGTGATTTATGGAGATGATTTATAACTTACAATAATCATTACTTTTGCCCTAACAGAACATAAGTTAATGTAAAGAATGTGCTTATTTAACCTTATTAATAGCAATCAGCATAAACCACTGTCAATGAACATTAAGAACAGGAAAGCAAAATATTTAGTTTTCTGAATTATTGTGTCTATTGATTGTTACGTTAAAGTCCATTTAAAAAAATATATATATTGAGTGGAGGTCAAATGTTTCCTATCTTGAGTGGAGCTCTAGTTTGGCACAAGTTTGTTTGCCATATAAAGCGTTGGTTCAGGCTTAGAACATATATCCACACAGAAATGAGTGTCGCAAAAATTTTTAAACCTTTTTAAATACAAGTTACTTTAAAAAAAGGCTAAAATATATTAAGTGGCAAGGTTGGCACAAGTTTGTTTGCCATATAAAGCATTGGGTCAGGCTTAGAACTTAAAAATATGAAGTGGTTCATGCCCTGTATATTTGCACACAGAAATGAGTGACTCATCGGATTTCAACCCTTTTTAAATACCAGTTTAAATACCAGTTACTTATTCAGAAAAGGTAAAATATATGAAGTGGCCAGGTTGGCACAAAAAAATGCTATAATAAACATTGGGCACGGCTGAAAATATGTATATTCTATGAAGATGTTCATGCCGAGTATATATCATCACAGAAATAAGTGACCAAAAGGATTTTAACACTTAAAATACCAGTTACTTATTCAGAAAAGGTAAAATATATGAAGTGGCAAGGTTGGCACCAGATTGTTTGATATAAAAAGCATTGTGACCGGCTGAAAACATGTATATCCTATAGAGAGGCTTATGCCATGTATATAAGCACACATTAATGAGCGTTCCAAAGGATTTTATAAGTTTTTAAATACCAATTACTTATTTAGAAAAGGTAAAATATATGAAATGGCAAGGTTGCCTGCAATTTTTTTGCTATAAAAAGCGTTGGGCCAGGTTGATAACATGTCTATTCTATAATGGGGTTCATGCCCTGTATATATCCACACATAAATTAGTGGGCCAAATGATTTTAACCCTTTTTAAATACCTTTACTTAATAAGATAAGATAAAATATATGAAGTGGCAAAGTTGGCACCAGATTGTTTGCATTGGGCCATGCTGAAAATATTTGTCTATTCTATGATGAAGTTCATGCTGAGTATTTATCATCACAGAAATGAGTGACCCAAAAGGATTTTAACCCTTTTAAAATAACAGTTTATTATTCATAAAAGGTAAAATATATGAAGTAGCAAGGTTGTCACCAATGTTTTCCATAAAGTGCGTTGGGAAAGTCTGATAACATGTCTGTCCTATGATGGGGTTCATGCCGTGTATACATCCACAAATAAATAAGTGGCTCAAAGGATTTTAACTCTTTTTAAAATAACAGTTACTTTTTGAAAACATAACCAAATTTGTTCCACATTTGCTATCTGTTTATTGCAATACTAGTGTTAAAGTCCGTGTAGACGGTCAAAAATGTGTCCAACTTACTAACCACTCCCTTATTTACCCACCTCTCCCTCCAAGAACCTTTGCCTACCATCTGACCCCCCCATCCACTCAGATCTCCTCTCTCTTATCCCCCTCCCTCCTTCACCCTCCCTGCCACTTTCAACATCTAATTTTCTGCAGCGCAGAGGTACCACCTGCTCCCATCTATATCTATCACCAATCCCTCTATCTCTATCACTATCCATATATCCCTCTATCCCTCTATTGCTGTGTCCATCTATCCCTATCCCTCTATCTCTATTCCTCTATCGCTATCGCTATCCATCTATCCCTCTATCTCTATTCCTCTATCTCTATCACTATCCATATATCCCTCTATCCCTCTATTGCTGTGTCCATCTATCCCTATCCCTCTATCTCTATTCCTCTATCGCTATCCCTATCTCCCTATACCTATATCCATTTATCTCTATCCATCTATCACTATCCCTCTATCCCTATCTTAACATATTTTTTTTATGCAGCGCAGTGGTCCCAGCCTCTCCAGCCCCTCCAGCGATGGGGCTCCCACCTGCCTCCCTCCTTACCCTCCCACGCCACCGATTGGCACCACCACTGCACAATACAGAAAGGGACACAGATTGCAGCAATGCCTCAATATTGAGGCATAGTGCATTACCATTTTCTAAGCAACCGTTGCAGAGAGGGCCAGTGATGGTGCCGATCGTTGGTGGCGTGCCAAGGATAGGAGGGAGGCAGGTGGGTGACCCATCACTGAAGGGAGGAGGAAGAAGGCAGTAGGGTGTGTGAGAGGGGCAGGAGCGGGTGGGAACGCTTATACTACGGAAAAAAGTTGGAAGCTGGAAGGAGGGAGAGGGGGATAATAGATTAGTAAAATAAACTGGGAGAGGGTAGAGTGGTAGGGGAATGAGGGTGGGCAAATACACTACAGATTTTATTTTATATATCTACTGTATATAAAAAAATAAAAGCAAATAAATATAGTAAAATGGCTACTGGCAGACAGCTGAAAGTACATAACATGTACGCTAAAAGGTAGAAGGGGAGGGGGGTCTGAACAAAGGAGATCCCAGAGAAGCATTTACAACCATTTGTGCTATAATTGCACAAGCTGTTTGTAAATAATTTCAGTGATAAACCCAAAGTTTGTGAAAAAGTTAAAAAAAGTTTTTATTTGATCGCATTTGGCGGTGAAATGGTAGCATGAAATATAGCAAAATGGGCCTAGATCAATACTTTGGGTTGTCTACTACACTAAAGCGAAAATTAAACGTACAAGCTCCCTACAAGCTAATGAATTAACACCTTCACTGCTGGGCATAATACAAGTGTGGTGCGCAGCAGCATTTAGCGGCCTTCTAATTACCAAAAAGCAATCCCAAAGCCATAAATGTCTGCTATTTCTGAAAAAAGGGGATCCCAGAGAAGCATTTACAACCATTTGTGCCATAATTGCATAAGCTGTTTGTAAATAATTGCAGTGAGAAACCTCAAGTTTGTGAAAAAGTGAACAATTTTTTTGTATTTTATTGCATTTGGCGGTGAAATGAAATATACCAAGATGGGCCTAGATCAATACTTTGGGTTGTCTACTACACTAAAGCTAAAATTAACCCTACAAACTCACTATAAGCTACTGAATTAATTCTGTCAATACTGGGCATAATACAAGTGTGGTGCACAGCAGAATTTACCGGATTTCTAATTACAAAAAAGCAACGCCAAAACAATATATGTCTGCTATTTCTGAACAAAGGGGATCCCAGAGAAGCATTTACAACCATTTGTGCCATGATTACACTAACTGTTTATGAATAATTTCAGTGAGAAAAATAAATTTTGTGAAAAAATAAACATTTTTTTTTTTATTTGATCGCATTTGGCGGTGAAATGGTGGCATGAAATATACCAAAATGGGCCTAGATCAATACTTTGGGATGTCTTATAAAATAAAATATATACATGTAAAGGGTTATTTAGGGATTCCTGACAGATATCAGTGTTCCAATGTAACTAGCACTAATTTTGAAAAAAAGTGGTTTGGAAATAGCAAACTGCTACTTGTACTTGTTGCCCTATAACTTGCAAAAAAAGCAAAGAACATTTAACCATTGGGTATTTCTAAACTCAGGATAAAATTTAGAAACTATTTAGCATGGGTGTTTATTGGTGGTTGTAGATGTGTAACAGATTTTGGGGGTCAAAGTTAGAAATACTGTGTTTTTTTTACATTTTTTCATCATATTTTATAAAAAAAAATTAGAGTAAATTATAAGATATGATGAAAATAATGATATATTTAGAAAGTTCATTTAATAGTGAGAAAAACGGTATATAATATGTGTTGGTACAGTAAATGAGTAAGAGGAAAATTACAGCTAAACACAAACACCGCAAAAATGTAAAAATAGCCTTGGTTCCTTAAAGGAACACTAAACCCAACATTTTTCTTTCATGATTCAAGTAGAGAATACAATTTTAAACAACATTCCAATTTACTTCTATTATTTAGTTTGCTTCATTATTTAGATATCGTTTGTTGAAGAAATAGTAATGCACATGGGTGAGCCAATCATATGAGGCATCTATGTACAGCAACCAATCAGCAGCTACTGAGCATATCTAGATATGCTTTTCAGCACAGTATATCAAGAGAATAAAGCAAATTAGATAATAGAAGTAAATTAGAAAGTTGTTTGAAATTGCCTACTCTTTCTAAATCATAAAAGAAAACATTTGGATTTCATGTCCCTTTAAGGGTAAGAAAATGTAACAATGGTCTGGTCACTAAGGGGTTAATGTTCATTCACAGTGGTTACCTTATAAATCACAATCTGCATAAAACACTGAATGAACATTAAGAGCAAGAAAGCTACAAAATGTTTCGTTTTCATAATCATTGTCACAGTCTATAGCTTGTTTGTTACATTAAAGTTGATTTAAAAAAAAAAAAAAAAAAAAGCTTTGAGTGGAGGTCACATGTTTCCTGTCTAGAGTGGAGCTCCACTCTGCAGTTGACTCTAGACAGGAAACATGTGACCTCCACTCAAAGCTTTTTTTTTTTTAAATCAACTTTAATGTAACAAACAACCAATAGACAATCATTCTGAAAACGAAACATTTTGCAGCTTTCTTGTTCTTAAAGTGAAGGTAAAGTTCACTATATCGCATTATCAAA
This sequence comes from Bombina bombina, assembly GCF_027579735.1. Classification (NCBI taxonomy): domain Eukaryota; kingdom Metazoa; phylum Chordata; class Amphibia; order Anura; family Bombinatoridae; genus Bombina; species Bombina bombina. The sequence goes on along the minus strand of NC_069507.1, from coordinate 286,227,473 downwards.
TTTTACTCGTCCCCCTAAATGAATGGTACTTTATATATAATTAGAGTTTTCACTGTTTCTAATAACCTTTATCCTGTCCGTAAATTCAACCCGGTTATTTATTTATTTTTTGCTTCAGGTCACATTTTTTGAGCATCCAATTGAAATTCTGGCCGTTAGGCGGCCATCAATCTATAATCTGAGTTGTCAATGTGTGAGCTGGAGGGATAGAGTGAGTGTGAGCTGGAGGGTTAGTGTGAGTGAAGGTGTGAGTATGAGCTGAATGGTCAATGTGTGAGCTGGAGGTCACGTTTTTTGAGCATCCAATTGAAATTCTGGCCGTCAATCTACGTCATCCTTCTCCAGGATGATCTGCGCATGCGTTTACTTTTTCTTGTTAGTCTGGTAAAACAAGCGCGCTCCCGTTTCGCGCATGCTTATTCCAATTGTTATTGAAATTGAATACTTTAATAATATGGAATCAATATGGATTCGCTATGCGCATGCACAGTTCGTAGGATACTCGTGAACGTGCGTTGGTGACACGTATAGAGCGGGTGGGACCGCTCTATACGTCATTCTATATGAAATAAGAAAATGGCTAATGGGAGGAGTCAGGAACGACACGGTATAGAAATGTAAAACATGTTTATTAAATATATATATAATCGTTTGGGAAATGAAGTTAGCGATTATATTGTTTAAAGTCTGACTAATTCAATTGTGTATAGAGATAGGTCAAACTTTACCTACACTTTAATGTTCATTCACAGTGGTTTATGCTGACTGTCATTTATAAGGTAACCACTGTGACTGTCATTTATAAGTAGGCTTACCAGAAGTCCCACTTTTACTGGGATTGTCCCTGTTTCGAGGTGCTGTCCCAGTGTCCCACCCGGTTGTTCATTTTGTCCCAGTAGGGTTGCCACCTCAAATCATGTGTCTGGGTTTCAGACCGCCTGGAACCGGGACACATTATTCAAAATGACTGGACTGTGGCTCTCTAGCATAGTTGGATGCTGATGCTTTGTTACATACAGCCCTGCTTAGCTTAACGTTCGTGTCCTTCAAAGTTTACATTTAGTAATACAGGCTGAGTGAGCAGCATAGGTTTTTTTTTATTTTGTAGTACTACTTGGTTTATTTTTCTAAGAATTTAACCCCCCCCGACCCCTGGTGACATTGCCGGTAATACACCTTTAGGGGAATCATATGGGTATGACTAGGAAGTACAGACAGGCAGGATTTTTGGCCTGGATCTTGCTTTACTTCATGCAGGATAGCATTTTGGCTGTAATCTTCCTGCATTATGGTATAGAGTAGCCTCTTAAACAGCTTTAGCAGGTACAGTACGTGTTTCTTTTTTACTTTCACTCAATGTTGTATTTATGCCTTATCAGTATTTGGCTCTGTTCCTTAATTAGACATAAAACACATATTACACTGCAGATATTAAACTGTGTGATGTATACGCTCTTCACTATTTTATTAAATTGATAATTATTCTTGATGTTTGGCATTATTTCGAACCTTAAATTTAGATGAATGATTTATTTACTTATGTTGTGTATGGGTTGCCATGACAACATAATGGTGTCTTTTTCCCTAGGGGGTGGTGTTACTGTCTATTTAAACTGTGTGATTCACTTGTTGTTTGACTGAGGAAGGATAGAGTATCCACGAAACATTACGCACATAAAAGATACTACTTTAAAAGGACTGTTAATAGCCATGCCCCCTTAACCTTAATCCTGACCACACCTCCACTGGCACAGCACCAGGTGGTCCCAGTTTCACCTCTAAAAAATATGGTAAGCCTATTTATAAGGTAACCACTGTGACTGCCATTTATATGGTAACCACTGTGACTGTCATTTATAAGGTAACCACTGTGACTGTCACTTATAAGATAATCACTGTGAGTGTCATTTATAAGGTAACCACTGTGAGTGTCATTTATAAGGTAACCACTGTGACTGTCACTTATAAGGTAATCACTGTGAGTGTCATTTATAAGGTAACCACTGTGACTGTCACTTATAAGGTAACCACTGTGACTGTCACTTATAAGGTAACCACTGTGACTGTCATTTATATGGTAACCACTGTGACTGCCATTTATAAGGTAACCACTGTGATTGTCACTTATAAGGTAACCACTGTGACTGTCACTTATAAAGTAACTACTGTGACTGTCATTTATAAGGTAATCACTGTGACTGTCATTTATAAGGTAACCACTGTGATTGCCATTTATAAGGTAATCACTGTGACTGTCACTTATAAGGTAATCACTGTGACTATCATTTATAAGGTAACCACTGTGATTGTCATTCATAAGGTTATCACTGTGACTATCATTTATAAGGTAATCACTGTGACTATCATGTATAAGGTAACCACTGTGATTGTCATTTATAAGATAACCACTGTGACTGTCATTTATAAGGTAACCACTGTGACTGTCATTTATAAGGTTATCACTGTGACTATCATTTATAAGGTAATCACTGTGACTATCATGTATAAGGTAACCACTGTGACAGTCATTTATAAGGTAACCACTGTGACTGTCATTTATAAGATAACCACAGTGACTGTCATTTATAAGATAACCACAGTGACTGTCATTTAAAAGGTAACCACTGTGACTGTCATTTATAAGGTAATCACTGTGAGTGTCATTTATAAAGTAACCACTGTGACTGTCACTTATAAGGTAACCACTGTGAGTGTCATTTCTACAGTAACCACTGTGACTGTCATTTATAAAGTAACCACTGTGACTGTCACTTATAAGGTAATCACTGTGACTGACATTTATAAGGTAATCACTGTGACTATCATTTCCAAAGTAACCACTATGACTGTCACTTATTAGGTAACCACTGTGATTGTCATTTATAAGGTAACCACTGTGACTGTCATTTATAAAGTAACCACTGTGACTGACATTTATAAGGTCACCACTGCATACTTGCCAACTGTCCCGTTTTTGCCAGGACAGTCCAAGAATTTGGGGCCGGGTACCGGCCATTTAAATGTCCCGGACTGTCCCGGCAAGTTAGTAGCAGGCTGCAGCGCTTTGTTTTAACTAGCGCGATTGTGACGTGTGTTCCACTCTGAGCCCTCCTCCTTTGAATTTTTCATTCTTGGAGCACACCCGTGACGTCACCATCTCACGTGACCACCGAGCGTTGCTGCTCACTGGAGCAGTGCACCACCAGCCTGCCTCCGCAGTGCACCTGCAACCTGCCTCCGCATGTTGTGAGAAGGCTGGTGGACTGACAGACTCTTAGCTGAGAGAGTGTCTGTCACACACACCCTAACTAAATCGACTGACTATATTGTAGAGAGAGACGATCAGTGGATCAGAGGTGAGACTCAGCGCTACATAAATGAACCTTACCGGCTGCAAAGTGCAATAAAAACATAGCCAGCTGCTGACAGTGATCATGAATCACCAATTATTTAAAAAAATATTAATAAAAAATGCTGTGACTTGTCAGACTCAGTCTGTGTTTATATGGTAAAGGGTAATTAAAAATAATGACAAATAAACTAACTGTATATAACAACCAGCAGGTAGATCATTCGCAAATCTGAGGGGTAATTACAAAATGAAGTAAAGCTTCTTAATTTTTTAATTAATACCGCTGATATTAGCAAATGATCTGCCACTGTTATATACAGTATATTTGTTATATCTTCTGCTGGTTGTACAGATATTTTTCAGTAAAGCTTCTTAATTTTTGAATTAATACCCCTGATATTAGCAAACATCTGCCACTGTTATATCAGACATCCCAACTCTCCCTGAAGTTCAGGGAGTCTCCCTAATTGTAATAGCGGCTCCCTGATGCCAGCAAATGGAATGCAATCTCCCTGAAACTCTAAGTACCATGATCCAATGTGGCCCAAATCGGGAAAAGTGTTTCTTTAAGGAATGCCTTTAGTTGCTGGGACGTAATAGAACCCTCAAAGCATCAGTAACCAAAAAGCCCCCACTGATTTTAATAAAATAAAACACAAATACTACCTAGGGGGATAGATTTCTTACCTGAATCCATTCAAGATATTAACAAACCACAAACTTAATACCCATACTTTCAATAAAGACACGACACTCAGGGTTGGGAATAAAAACCAACCTCCCCAACATGGGGAGGGGTTGCTTTATTAAACAGATTTAAATAACTTAACTAACAACTACTACCAGCTGGCAAGATACCCTGTCCTATCAACCCACTAAGGGGTGTGGCCACCCTGGGAATGAGGACGCCCTCATTCCGCCTACCTGTCCGCTCAAGGAAGATCGCCCAACGAGCCGACCTATCCCTAGCCCCTCGGCGACTAGGGTCCTCCACGCTCGCTGTCCCTTCCTTCTATCCTTGCCCTATGACTTAACTTTGTTGCCACACCCCTTTCCGCCGCCCTTAGAAAGCATGACGCCATGCCAACTTCAACTACCTACCGGGTTGAGAGGTCTCCAAACTGGATAGACATCGGTCCCCCAGCCAAAAGACTGTTAGTCCCGACGGGAGACCCCATACTACTCATTAACGCCCTTGGGCTTACAAAGGTCCACATGACTATGTAGCCCCCTGCCAAGGGAAAACTAAGCCAGCTTAAATCATGAACCAGTCCTCCTTCTGCATCATCATCTGCAAAGCAATAACATGAGCCACAGGGAGGGCTGGGAGGGAAGACAAAAAACAGGCTAGTGATTTACTTTCTGTTTCAACCTTCCTTTTATCCCTTCTGAATCTCCTCCCCCTTTCCTCTATCTGTTCAACATACTACCCTCCTATTTTAACCCTTTCCTCTCTCTCCTTCCTTCAGCATAAATTCCCCCTTAACTTGTTCCGTCCCTAATTAGGTCCTACACTTTCCTAAGGGGATACATTTCTTACCTGAATCCATTCAAGATAGTAACAAACCACCAACTTAATACCCATACTTTCAATAAAGACACGACACTCAGGGTTGGGAATAAAAACCAACCTCCCCAACATGGGGAGGGGTTGCTTTATTAAACAGATTTAAATAACTTAACTAACAACTACTACCAGCTGGCAAGATACCCTGTCCTATCAACCCACTAAGGGGTGTGGCGGCCCTGGGAATGAGGACGCCCTCATTCCGCCTACCTGTCCGCTCAAGGAAGATCGCCCAGCGAGCCGACTTATCCCTAGCCCCTCGGCAACTAGGGTCCTCCACGCTCGCTGTCCCTTCCTTCTATCCTTGTCCTATGACTTAACTTTGTTGCCACACCCCTTTCCGCCACCCAAAAGAGGACAAGGTACTCTTGCCCCACTAACAAAGATAGGAAGCCAGGGCCTGCCTAATATTGCCCAAGAACAAATCCGTACCCTTGTCTGAAAGGTGTACCTGGTCTTTTCGAAACAAACCCACATAATCTATCCTGATGTTATCGTGTGTAACCACCTTACCACCAGTCTCCAACACTACCTTACTCACATCCCTATTAAGTTTCCGTTTCACTCGGAAACCCGCCTTCCTGGTAGCCATGTGCCTCCAAACATTTCTTGAGATAATATTTGACCAAATAATGGTCACACCCTGAAACTGTGTTTGCAACCACCTAATATCCGACACCATAATGTCCGCTAGGTCTCCCATTGGCATCGTCCCCACGTCATTTCCTCCTAAATGAAGGAGAATAACGTGAGGCTTGCCCCATCTCCTCCTGGCCGCAGCCACTTGTTCCGGTAAATGACTCCACATCATCCCCCGCCTTCCTAACCACCTAATAGACACCTTCGCGGACAGCAGTCCCAGCTGCTGTCCTCCTGGCTGTGCCGCAGCCCGAATAGCCGCCCAATGAATATATGAATGTCCGACAATCCATATCCTCTTGCAAACAGCAACCTGACCTGCAAGGAACATCGACAAACCATAAGGTCCTGGCTTCCCACAACACCCAACCCCAAACCACACTAACTAACCCACAGACTACCACCAATACCCCCCCTAGAACTGATCCAGGGGTCTGATGTATTTTTTATATTGCCCTGACGACCATCTTCCTAACGCCTTAATCTGCATCTCTGACTGCCCTGACATAGCAGCATCCGTGGCCAAACCTATTCGGAACGAATGTGGTGCCACGACCACCGGGTCCCACCCCAATCCACTCACAACCCTTCGTAAAACTGACCTGAACTGAAATTGCGATAAATAAGAGCCATCTTTGTGTATAAGGAAAGGCCCACCTACATCTGGCCTCACTGCAATGAATCTATTGCAAAGAGATACTGGACAAATAGATGGCTCCACCTGTGAAAGCAAGTTGAGCCATTTACCCTTCCCTGCCTGATCCGTCTTAGATCTGGCCACAAAAACCAACACTGCCCGATCTACTAACCTCACATGCTCCCTCAATAATCCTGTACCCTGCAACCTCCTGGATCTAGACACTAACTCACTTATCCTAAGCACTGCCAAGTATGCTAAAGAGAATGCCACCGCAAACAACAACTCCTCAAACTCAGAATTACAAACCCTGTCTAGCTGTTCTATAAGCTGTGCCAATCTAGCCCTGGTAATTGGTTCCCTCACATCCTTCTGCTTGCCCCCTAATCTGCGCACGCCTTTCAACGCTGCCCTGGCTATAAAGCTCCTGGTCATGTCCTCCACCCCGTACAATTTTGAGAAAAAGGCGACTGCTGCCACCTTTCCCTCTATAGCCCCCGGAGAAACCCCCGCTAACTCTAATGAACCTAGCCAACTAATAAACAATGCAACCGAAGGATTTTTCCATGTGGTGTTAAAGACATTCAGAAATTTACCCCACTCACTCCAAGCAATGCTGTAAGCCTGCCAAGTCCTAGGAGCCAAAGAACCCTTTAGCAGTCTTAACGCCGCTCCCCAGAATTCGCCACCTGCCAAAGATACGTTGGACAAGTGTTACCCTCTATTCTCCCGCCAGCAAACTTGCCCCAAGTCACAAATTATCTCTTCTTCCGCCACGAAAAAACTACCAACAACCTTACCAAACCAACTGAAAACTATTAAACACCTTTAGAGTATAAACCTGAACAAACATACCTACAACAGCCCATCCTAAGGATGCACGCCTCGCTTAACCCACTAAGCCTCCTAATTACTGTTGCAGGGTCCATTGACGAATGCACCCCTGCCCGCCGTACCTTGTCTAAATTGCTGCTCGCCGCCAAAACTGTCCCTTTTCCAACTACATTCGTTCCCTGGGTGCGCCCCCCCACAATATATACACACGTGCCGAAAAAGGCACTGCAGTCCCCTGTCACACAGCTTCTCCTGAAACCGCCAGCATTCCCTACCCCCTCTCCCATGAAAGGGACGATTCAGCTGCCCAGTACTAACTGATTTCTCTGCGACCAGCGCTGCGCCTTCCATGAGATCAAGATTGGACCACAGGTCCATTTCTTTCATCCCAAAAGTCAGGACTGGATTCGCCTCCAACATCCGTCGAAACTGAGCGTCATATTGACGCCAAGCTGTACCCCTGCCACGTTCATGGATGTCATCAATGACTTCCATATATTTCAGTATATTAACTGCCTGGCTGGGATTCGCTTCTATATAACAAGAAGCAAGTACCCTAAAGCACCCCATCCATTCTTGATAAGTCTCAGGCCTCTTCGCTTTCTTGTCGCCCATACCATCTTCCGCCATCTTCCTAACCTGATACGCCGCCCTTGATAATTCAAAAATTTTCACGTAGCGACCCTCCCTAATTTTTTTAGCTATCTTAGGTTTCAGATGCGAGTGCAAAGAATTAATTACGCAGGGATAGGTGTCCACCGTCCCCGCCACTGTGGATTTCTTTCCCTTACCAGCTTCCTGACCTGCTAGCAACCCTGAAGGCCCTACAACTTCGCTCCCTGACAGCCCTTTGTCAACCCCTACTGCCTTTGGCGTCTTACCTACTAATCTGCGAATTTTTCTATATAACTTCTTATGCCCCTCATCCTTAAGGCTCGTGGAGCTATCCGAATCTCCTGACGTAGAGGACTCAGTTTCCCTAAAGTGTGGTGCAATCATCAACTTACCGCTTCCTGACGCAGCTGTTGATGATGTCGCCCCTGTTGTCGTCGCTGCCACCTCTCCTCCAGAAGCTACCTCTCTGGGTGCCGACACTCCAATAGTCGCCTCCGCCATTATCCTGCTATTATCTTGCATCTGTGAAACAGAAAGAATAGAGGAAGCACCACAGTCAGAAACAGACGGCCCAGCAGGCCCCCCAGCCACAACTTCAGTAAACCTGTCCCCCACATTTTGCTCCCCAACAATATTCCTGGCTAAAAACCTTTTCTGAATGCTAGACATTAAATCCATGTGCCCTAGTCTAACACTTGCAAAACCTCTCTTACCCTACTGGCCCTTTTAATGTTCGTTGTCTAGTGGAAACAGGCTTATCTACGCCTGATACAGCATTTAAGTTACCTGTAACATCCCTCTCATCACTTAACACCGTTCCTACTGTCCCTTTAAATGCTCGTTGCATAGGGGAAACAGGCTTATCTACGCCTGCAAGAGCAGTTTTATGGCCTGCGACACCCTTCACAGCTCTCACCCCCCCTCTCCCACTGCGCCCCCGCCCCCTACTAACGAAATTACTCCCTTTTGCCGAGCGGGTAAGAGACCCGCGGGACCCCTGATCTCCTGAGGTGCTCCCCTTACATGCGTCGGACTCACAGCTTCTGCCACCGGACCCGAGCACACGCACACCTCAGCCGCCGCCACTTGCTGCCTGCGCATTGTCCCCGGATCCAAGATGGCAACCGGGACAGAGGTGGGCGGAGCCAAGGCGCGCGCGCACGGGGGACCAGAAGAAGAAGAAGAGAGGCCTCCAAGGCCATGTGGATCCACAAATGGAGCGCCCGGCCTACCTTCCATGCCCTGCTGACTGGAGATGAAAGGAGGCGAAGGGGATCTCACCGGGCTCCGCTGAAAAAGCGGAGCTCCGGTGATTGCGCCAGCAGATCATCTGCTGCCCCCCTCACAAGGTCGGAGGCAAACGATGCCACTAGCGACCTAGGAGGGGGAATACTGGGGGCAGAGGGGGACAGACCGGCTACCTTAGGGATAGAAAAGCGGGTGGGAAGGTCCAAAGGCCCCAAGGTGAACGAGTGGGTAGGGAAAGCGACAGAGGCAGATGAAACCAGACTAGGTAGGGAGACTGGGGCTGAGAAAATAGGCCCTGGAGAAGAACTAGAGACAGGGATAGAGTTAATAGGAAGAAAATAAGAGGCAGTAATAGGAAGAGAGGCCCCAGCAGCAGATAATACTGTAGGGGAAGGCATAGAGATAGCTACAGAAGTCAGTGTAGAAACAAGAGAGGGGTCCCAAACAACTACTATATCACCAGCTGCTGTAACTGCTGTCCTCTTCTTCTTTCCAGATAAATCATCCTCTTCATCAAACCTCCTTGGAGCCTTAGCAGAACGTTTGGATCTCTCCATGATGTCACCTGCAAGACAAAAAACAGGTTAGTGATTTACTTTCTGTTTCAACCTTCCTTTTATCCCTTCTGAATCTCCTCCCCCTTTCCTCTATCTGTTCAACATACTACCCTCCTATTTTAACCCTTTCCTCTCTCTCCTTCCTTCAGCATAAATTCCCCCTTACCTTGTTCCGTCCCTAATTAGGTCCTACACTTTCCTTATTTACTGCACATAATTAAACTTTGTATTCTAAAATAACATAATTTATGTAAGAACTTACCTGATAAATTAATGTCTTTCATATTGGCAAGAGTCCATGAGCTAGTGACGTATGGGATATACAATCCTACCAGGAGGGGCAAAGTTACCCAAACCTCAAAATGCCTATAAATACACCCCTCACCACACCCACAATTCAGTTTAACGAATAGCCAAGTAGTGGGGTGATAAAGAAAGGAGTAAAAAGCATCAACAAAGGAATTTGGAAATAATTGTGCTTTATACAAAAAATCATAACCACCATAAAAAGGGTGGGTCTCATGGACTCTTGCCAATATGATAGAAATGAATTTATCAGGTAAGTTCTTACATAAAATTATGTTTTCTTTCATGTAATTGGCAAGAGTCCATGAGCTAGTGACGTATGGGATAGTAATACCCAAGATGTGGAACTCCACAGAAGAGTCACTAGAGAGGGAGGGATAAAATAATAACAGCCATTTTCCGCTGAAAAAAATTAATCCACAACCCAAAATAAAAGTTTATTCTCATAATGAAAACAAAAAACGTAAACATAAGCAGAGGAATCAAACTGAAACAGCTGCCTGAAAAGCGTTTCTACCAAAAACTGCTTCTGAAGAAGCAAATACATCAAAACGGTAGAATTTAGTAAATGTATGCAAAGAAGACCAAGTTGCTGCTTTGCAAATCTGATCAACTGAAGCTTCATTCGAGACTGATCTAGTAGAATGAGCTGTAATTCTCTGAGGCGTGGTCTGACCCGACTCCAAATAAGCCTGATGAATCAAAAGCTTTAACCAAGATGCCAAGGAAATGGCAGAAGCCTTCTGACCTTTCCTAGAACCAGAAAAGATAACAAATAGACTAGAAGTCTTCCTGAAATCTTTAGTAGCTTCAACATAATATTTCAAAGCTCTTACCACATCCAAAGAATGTAAGGATCTCTCCAAAGAATTCTTAGGATTAGGACACAAAGAAGGGATAACAATTTCTCTATTAATGTTATTAGAATTCACAACCTTAGGTAGAAATTTAAATGAAGTCCGCAAAATTGCCTTATCCTGATGGAAAAACAGAAAAGGAGATTCACAAGAAAGAGCAGATAATTCGGAAACTCTTCTAGCAGTAGAGATGACCAAAAGGAACAACACTTTCCAAGAAAGTAGTTTAATGTCCAAAGAATGCATAAGCTCAAACGGAGGAGCTTGCAAAGCCTTCAAAACCAAATTAAGACTCCAAGGAGGAGAGATTGATTTAATATACAGACCAAAGCCTGTACAAAACAGTGAATATCAGGAAGCTTAGCAATCTTTCGGTGAAATAAAACAGAAAGAGCAGAGATTTGTCCCTTCAAGAAACTTGCAGACAAACCCTTATGCAAACCATCCTGAAGAAACTGTAAAATTCTAGGAGTTCTAAAAGAATGCCAGGAGAATTTATGAGAAGAACACAATGAAATGTAAGTCTTCCAAACTCGATAATAAATCTTCCTAGAAACAGATTTATGAACCTGTAACATAGTATTAATCACTGAGTCAGAGAAACCTCTATGACTAAGCACTAGGCGTTCAATTTCCATATCTTAGAATTTAATGATTTGAGATCCTGATGGAAAAACGGACCTTGAGACAGAAGGTCTGGCCTTAATGGAAGTGGCCAAGGCTGGCAACTGGACATCCGAACAAGATCCGCATACCAAAACCTGTGAGGCCATGCTGGAGCTACCAGCAACACAAACGATTGTTCCATGATGATTTTGGAGATCACTCTTGGAAGAAGAACTAGAGGCGGGAAAATATAAGCAGGTGGGTAACTCCAAGGAACAGTTAACGCATCCACCGCTTCCGCCTGAGGATCCCTGGACCTGGACAGGTACCTGGGTAATTTTTTGTTTATATGGGAAGCCATCAGATCTATTTCTGGAAGACCCCACATCTGAACAATCTGAGAAAACACATCTGGAATGGATGGAGCGACCACTCCCCCGGATGTAAAGTCTGACGGCTGAGATAATCCGCTTCCCAATTGTCTATACCTGGGATATGAACCGCAGAAATTAGACAGGAGCTATATTCTGCCCAAGCAAGTATCCGAGATTCTTCTTTCATAACTTGGGGACTGTGAGTCCCACCCTGATGATTGACATATGCCACAGTTGTGATATTGTCAGTCTGAAAACAAATGAACGGTTCTCTCTTCAACAGAGGCCAAACCTGAAGAGCCCTGAAAATAGCACAGAGTTCTAAAATATTGATTGGTAACCTCGCCTCTTGAGATTTCCAAACCCCTTGTGCTGTCAGAGATCCCCAGACAGCTCCCCAACCTGAAAGACTTGCATCTGTTGTGATCACAGTCCAGGTTGGACGAACAAAAGAGGCCCTTTGAACTATACGATGGTGATCTAACCACCACGTCAGAGAGTGTCGAACATTGGGATTTAAGGATATTAATTGTGATATCTTTGTATAATCCCAAGCTGGAGAGGTCTCATATGAAAACGAGCAAAGGGGATTGCGTCCGATGCTGCAGTCATGAGACCTAAAACTTCCATGCACATAGCTACTGAAGGGAATGATTGAGACTGAAGGTTTCCGACAAGCTGAAACCAATTTTTTTTTTTAAATTTTTATTATGAGGTAAATTTGGCATATAAACAGAATGATAAAGCATTACACAATCTTTTGCAGATATATTACAGAGCATAGTAAATAGTTCACACAACAAAACAAAAATATATCTTTGTGATAGTAACAAAGCCAATTATCAATATGTCTAGCAGATGTTGCGCCAATGTTCTCTGAGAAAACAAACTCAGCTAGTCACATAACATAAGGTCATTAGTGGAAGTAATGCTTTCTAGAAATAAAATACACACATGCCACTATAGATTTAAGCCTTCTCCCTTATGTTAAGGGCCACTCTTGGACCCATGCCCATGAAGTAGAACTGCTTTGACAAAAGGCTAATTATAAGAGTAGAGACCACATATGGATCTCAACAGATTCACCTCAAGTTTTTGGGTTCTCAACATTAAATAAACAAAACATTAACATTTGAAGTACCAACACCTGCCCTTCAGTTAAAAGTTAGTCAGATTATAGGTCTAAAAGACAGTTTAATTAGAGTTTTGGAGGTCCCCTCACATAGCTTGGGTGGGAAAGAAGGGGGTATACATGAGCTAAATAAGCCAAAGAAGATGACTGAGGTAGCTTGCTCCTGTGATATATTGAAATTAACTAGGGCATATTATGATTTAAAGGTGTACACAGCATCGTAGATGGGAAATAATCTATCTATAAAACAGTGTAGGTATACAGGGCGTTAGAGCACAGGATGGACTGCAATAGAAATCGGGGTTTGAGGCAAGAGGCCTGCAGGACACACCTAAGACCCAACTAGGCTTTAAAATTGCAAATTGTGGAGGTTGCTTGCAAGCTAACTGGACCATCTATGACATGAGGTAAATTTGTATTGGGAAAAGAATAGCATAAACAAGAGTGCATAGTGCTGGGTACAAATTGATATAGTATTTCCCTCAACTCTTCAAAGAGAAAGTATCGGCGCAGTACCTGCCTGCGACAGAAGCGTGGCCCACATGAAAGAGGAAAAAGAAAGGTACATCAGAATGAAGATCACAACCTTAACAAATAAATTGTACATATCCCATTTTCTGCACATACTAAGTGTGTTATATGATTAAAAAATTAAATAAACCAACAAAGGGGTTCCCAGTTGCTCGTTGTACCCATTGTACATGTGTAGATCAATTACCCATATCTCTAGGCGAATTCCAGTAGCTCTACTTATAGGAGGATTAATATCTTCATGTTCAGGTCCAACAATCTGTGCGCAAAAAGTAAAGTGTCACTGATGAAATAGTGAGTGTCCAAACAAGCCTCTCATACTTAACGTTAAGTTACACATGCACTAAGATGTCCCATGAAATAACTCTCCATCAGTCCCCTACAGCGGTACACAAGCCGCAGATAGATAGTGAAGAGAATCAGCAGCCTCAATCTGCACTCCACTCATAGAGGACCCACGAACCCCCAGGGTCCCACTTGAGGAATGGTATGACAGAGCGATGGTGGATAATTGGCTCCAGTAGCGTTGGTGGAGATTGTCCCGGATCCCAAATACTTACGTTGTTAAATACACCTTCCTGTGCTCGAGATAACAACGCTTGCGAGGTGCGCTTAGTGTACCCTTTGTACTGCTGCTCAGCATCTGCAAGGTCAGTACCTGTAAAAGCGTAGGCCTGAGATATACTTGGGAGATTTTTGGGAGCAGCCGCTGTTCCATTTATCAGCGTGCTCTCTTGTTGCTTCGCTGCTCCTTCTGTCTCATTCGCCGGATCTTTCACAGACCCATCGGATGCAGGGGGCCGACGTCGGGGCCCCAGGACGCCGCCACCCCTACTCTCCAACGGGTTGCGCTCAATGCGGGTGGGCTGTTGTCGCTGTTATCAGGTGCGGAGTAAAGCCTGCTTTCCAATGCGGCGTGATGGCTCAAGAGTAAGTTGCGCATCTCCACAAAAAAGTTTGATGGGATCTCCATTTTAAATTATTTAGGAGCAGGCGTTGGTTGGTGATCAAAGCTGTGAATGTTACAAACAGTATCCTGTTGCTTTGAGAACTTGCAGTGACTTGCGGTTCATCACTGCTTCTTAATGACAGCGGCAAATGATTGCCCTGCCGGGGGGTTAGTTCTTACTCTAGTTCTTACCGGGGAGCTGAAAATTGCAGTAAATCCAGCAATGATAATAATGCCCAATACAGATTGCTTAACTATGCCAGATTCTCTAGAAAAATACACAAGATGCAGTATTAAGACAAAGATTTCAAGTAGAATTGTGCTGGAGATGGATAGAGCTGAAAAACATGCGACCTATCATGGCCGCCACCCAGAAGTTCCCCCCTGAAACCAATTTTAATTGTCTCTTGTCTGTTAGAGACGGAGTCATGGACACTGAATCTATCTGGAAACCTAAAAAGGTTACCCTTGTCTGAGGAATCAAGGAACTTTTTGGTAAATTGATCCTCCAACCATGTCTTTGAAGAAACAACACTAGTTGATTTGTGTGAGATTCTGCAGAATGTAAAGACTGAGCTAGTACCAAGATATCGTCCAAATAAGGAAACACTGCAATACCCCGTTCTCTGATTACAGAGAGTAGGGCACCAAGAACCTTTGAAAAGATTCTTGGAGCTGTCGCTAGGCCAAACGGAAGAGTGACAAATTGGTAATGCTTGTCTAGAAAAGAGAATCTCAGAAACTTATAGTTATCTGAATGAATCGGAATATAAAGATATGCATCCTGTAAGTCTATTGTGGACATATAATGCCCTTGCTGAACAAAATGCAGAATAGTCCTTATAGACACCATTTTGAGAGTTGGCACTCTCCCATAACGATTCAAAATTTTCTGATCTAGAACTGGCCTGTATGAATTTTCTTTCTTTGGGACAATGAATAGATTTGAATAAAACCCCAGACCCTGTTCCTGAAATGGAACTGATATGATTACCCCTGAAAGCTCCAGGTCTGAAACACACTTCAGAAAAGCCTGAGCCTTTACTGGATTTGCTGGGATGCGCGAGAGAAAAAATCTTCTCACAGGAGGTCTTACTCTGAATCCTATTCGGTACCCTTGAGAGACAATACTCTGAATCCAATGATTTTGGACAGAATCTGCCCAAATGTTTTGGAAGAATCTTAATCTGCCCCCTACCAGCTGAGCTGGAATGAGGGCCACACCTTCATGCAGACTTGGAGGCTGGCTCTGGTTTATTAAACGGTTTGGATTTACTCCAACTTGAAGAAGGTTTCCAATTGGAACCAGATTCTTTGGGGGAAGGATTAGGTTTCTGTTTCTTATTTTGTCGAAAGGAACCAAAACGGTTAGAAGCTTTAGATTTACCCTTAGGTCTTTTATCCTGAGGCAAAAAAACTCCCTTCCCCCCAGTGACAGTTGAAATAATCGAATCCAACTGAGAACCACATAACTTATTACCTTGGAAAGAAAGATAGAGGCCTCTATTTAACAAGGTCTGGCAGACCTGATCCGACAGTGCGGATCAGGTCCGCCAGACCTCGCTGAATACGGAGAGCAATACGGTCTCCGTATTCAGCATTGCACCAGTAGCTCACAAGAGCTGCTGGTGCAATGCCGCCCCCTGCAGACGCGCGGCCAATGGGCCGCCAGCAGGGGGGTGTCAATCAACCCGATCGTACTCGATCGGGTTGATTTCCGGCAATGTCTGTCCGCCTGCTCAGAGCAGGCGGACAGGTTATGGAGCAGCGGTCTTTGTGACCGCTGCTTCATAACTGCTGTTTCTGACGAGTCTGAAGACTCGCCAGAAACACGGGCCGTCAAGCTCCTTTCAGAGCTTGATAGATAGGCCCCATAGTAATCTAGACTTAGATTCCATGTCAGCATTCCAATATTTGAGCCACAAAGCTCTTCTAGCTAAATTAGCTAAATACATAGATTTAACATCAATTTTGATGATATCAAAAATGGCATCACAGATAAAATGATTAGCATGTTGAAGCAAGCGAACAATGCTAGACAAATCAGGATCCATTTCCTGTTGCACTAAACTTTCCAACCAAAAAGTTGATGCAGCTGCAACATCAGCTATAGAAATGGCAGGCCTGAGAAGATAGCCAGAATATAAATAAGCTTTCCTTAGATAATATTCAAGTTTCCTATCTAAAGGTTCTTTAAAAGAAGTACTATCCATAGGAATAGTAGTACATTTAGCAAGAGTAGAAATAGCCCCATCAACTTTGGGGATCTTTTCCCAAATCTTCAATCTAACTGCTGGCAAAGGATACGATTTTTTAAACCTTGAAGAAGGAATAAAAGAAGTACCAGGCCTATTCCATCCCTTAGAAATCATATCAGAAATAGCACCAGGAACTGGAAAAACCTCTGAAGTAACCACAGGAGGTTTATAAACAGAATTTAAACGTTTACTAGTTTTAATATCAAGAGGACTAGTTTCCTCAATATCCAATGTAATCAACATCTCTTTTAACAGGGAACGGATATACTCCTTTTTAAATAAATAAGTAGATTTGTCAGTGTCAATATCTGAGGAAGGATCTTCTGAATCAGATAGATCCTCATCAGAGGAGGATAATTCAGTATGTTGTCGGTCATTTGAAATTTCATCAACTTTATGAGAAGTTTTAAAAGACGTTTATTAGAAGGCGGGATGGCAGACAAAGCCTTCTGAATCGCATCAGCAATAAAATCTTTTATATTCACAGGTATATCATGTACATTAGATGTTGAAGGAACAACAGGCATTGTACTATTACTGATGGACACATTCTCTGCATGTAAAAGCTTATCATGACAACTATTACATAACACAGCTGGAGATATAATCTCCACAAATTTACAACAGATGCACTTAGCTTTGGTAGAACTGTTAAAAGGCAGCAGGATTCCAACAGTGGTTTCTGAGACAGAATCAGATTGAGACCTCTTGCAAATGTAAGAGAAAAAACAACATATAAAGCAAAATTATCAATTTCCTTATATGGCAGTTTCAAGAATGAGAAGAAAATGCAAACAGCATAGCCCTCTGACATAGAAAAAGGCAAGAGGCATATAGGAATGGGGTTTTAAATAATGAAATTTTGCCCGCAAAATTTAATGAAGAAGCAGTAAAAATGAAAAAAAGACTATACCCCAGGTAAGAAAAATATTTTCCTAAATAATGGCTAGATTACGAGTTGTGCGTTATGCGTGAAAAAGCCTCCTAACGCTGCTTTTTCCCTACCGCTGGTATTACGAGTTTCCGTAACGCCACAAAAATAACCATCTCCGCTCAAATCATTAACGTAAACCCAGACCCAATAGTTAATCATATACCGCTAACAAAAACATCCACACTCAGACACAAACACTTAGACACACACAAAAACACTCAGGCACACACACAGAAACACTCAGATACACACACAAGCACTCAGACACACACACACAAAAACTCAGACACACACACATACAAAATATGTAAACTGCACTGCATTAATTATTAAGCTCATGCCTAGAGCTGCTCCCTGGCTCAGCAGAGCATCAAATGAAAGATAAACGGAGCACTCTAAAAATAAATCACTAAAGAAAAGGTTTAGGCGCGCAAACTATGAATATTCTGCTCTCTGACTCTGTTCCAAGTCTGTCAGTGCACAGCCCCGGGCCGCGTGGCTACTGCTTCTTATGGCCAAGCACCTCTGCTCTCTGCCCACACCTAGACCCCCGTCCGCCCTCCCCTCCTACCTCTTCAGCGTGCACTTAGTGTACCGTAACCATACCGGTCTGGTGGGCATCATACGTGGCTCCTTCACTTTAGAGACAGTGTCAGTCATGCGGTCAGGTGCATCCCCCTCATAATTTCCCAGTTCCCGTTTAGAGAGACAGCACAGCAGTGAGTGACTCCACTGCTCCACACGTCACTGAGCACAGATAGGCAGGCAGGTTTAGGCTAGCAGCGCAACTTCACAAGCCCCACGGCATGCCCACAACATTCATAGTGAAATTGGGCAGGGGAGGAGCTAAGTACAAACAAGCAAAAGCAGCCGGGAAAACTATTTGTGGAAATTGCAGCGCTGGCTCAAGGGGCAAAAAAATGAAGTGTCTACAACTTCCCCAATCCCACTAATGTTCACAAATGCTGGCCCCTCTAATAAAAAATATATGCATCTCTACATTGTACTTCTTTGAATTTCAATAAAAAAAAATTTTTTTGGTGGTGTCACCCCCTGGTGGGGCCCGCACCCCCCACACCCCCTTAGTGATGCCACTGAGGAAACCAGGACGTGACCCACTCAGAAAAAAATGAACAGGTTAATTTGTAGAAAAAGAAAACTGTACTCACAGATGCAGGTATTCGGATTGGAGTTTTAAAACAGGCAGAGGATACGGCAGTTGAGAGATCAAATGAAGCAGTGGACAATGTCCCTCTAATCAAGTACAAGGATGAGGCAGCAGATTGGTCAGGCAAAGCAATGGTCTGTGTCCCTTTAATCAAGTATAAGGATGAGGCAGCAGAGTAGTCAGGCAAAGCAATGGTCTGTGTCCCTTTAATCAAATACTAGGATGAGGCGGCAGAATGGTCAGGCAAAGCAATGGTCAATGTCCCTTTAATCAAGTATAAGGATGAGTCGGCAGAGTGGTCAGGCAAAACAATGGTCTGTGTCCCTTTAATCAAGTATAAGGATGAGGCAGCAGAGTAGTCAGGCAAAGCAATGGTCTGTATCAAGCCAGGAAGCTGAAGCAGGAGTGAAACAACAAACGGGCACCGGAGAGATGTCCCGCCGAGGCTTTTAAAAGCCTGATGACGTGAAGGGGGCGGAAACAGGAAGGCCGCGTAACGTTGCTAAGCAACGTGACACTCAGTAACAGAGAGAGATCCGGGAGCCGTCAGATCATGACACTATGACAAATAGATCAAGAAATTACTATTTCACTATGGAGTTATGGCTTTTACTTGTGTGAACATCACTACAACATCAAATTGTTATAGAAAATTATATTACATCAACTACAAATCACAAATACGAAATCGTTTAGAAAAATTACATCTTATTTAAACGGACAGAAAAATTATTTTTACATTTCATTATTCACAAACAGTAGCCAATTGTAAACACGTCTCATTTACCTCTATTATAGCATTTCATTTATTCAACTCATATGCTTGGATGAACAGCATATCTACATAGGCTCAACACATGATCATTGATGGATGCACATACATGCCTTTTGTCATTGACTCATACATGTGCATTGATATTATGGCCAAAAAACACATATAAACAATGAACACATTTACATCATACAACTACATTGGAAGGTTGCTTAACATTAGATTCTCTCTATAAATCATGAAACATAAAATATGGATTTAGTGTCCCTTTAACATCACGATTCGCTCATAATATACCATTAGGAATTACGTACAATAAGAGCAGATCATTAGAAAATATTACAGCTGTCTATGAGGGGCCGTTAGGGACATAATTCAGCTTTGCTTATACTTTGCGTTCGTCACAGAATCGTTTACATCATATAATGAGAAATGTTTATCATATAATGAAATGCATATTCTATATAGTGAAATCCATATGTCATATACTGAAATCCATGTATCATATAATGAAATTGATATACTATATACTGAAATCCATATATTATATACTGAAATCCATATATCATATACTGAAATCAATATATCACAGAATGAAACCCATATGCCATATAGTGAAATCGATATGTTATATACTGAATTGCATGGCATATACTGAAATCAATGTCATATACTGAAATGTGTATCCTATATAATGAAATCCACATACCATATACTGAAAACCATATGCTGTATACTGAAATACATATGTCATATACTGAAATGTATATGCTATATAATGAAATCCATATGTAATATACTGAAATGCATATATCATATACTGAAATCAATATTTCATATACTGAAATCAATATTTCATATATTGAAATCCATGTCATATACTGAAATATATGTCATATAATGAAATTCATATACTATATAGTGAAAAGCATATATCATATAATGAAATCCATATATCATGTGCTGAAATCCATGTCATATAAGGAAATGCATATTCTATATAGTGAAATCCATATTCTATATAGTGAAACCCATATTTTATATAATGAAATACATATTCTATATAGTGAAATCCATATACTATATACTGAAACTGATATGGAGTGAAAATTGTATTTTAATATACTGAAATTAGTCATCAGTCACATGACCCTGACCTTGCCCTGACCCTGGCTCCTTCATTCTACTTTTGCAGTTAAAGGAAGCAGTCCTAGGTGAGTACAATCATGACTATCCTGGGTTCTCAGCTAGAATAGAGAGAGACCCCCAGACAATACAGACCCTGGTCAGATATGCACAACAGCCTCCAGACCTAAAGATACATGTCAGGTTTACTCTGATGTGGGGGACACAAATTGTAATCCTTGCTTCTTTCAAGGTAGCCATGTGTTTTAACGTATGCATCATTATAATCTATCTGTATATCTATGTATCTATTATCTATCTATCTATACAGTATATATCTATACAGTATCTATCTATCATCTATCTATCTATATCTATCTACTGTATCTGTCAATCTATCTACAGGAGAGTTTAAATGCAGAATGCTTCCATGTATTGCCCACTTGCTGATCTGCCATACAGTGTATAACATTAGGAAGTTTGGGATTATAAAAGTGTGTAAAAAAACTTGCTTAACCCTTTGAGTGCTAATGACGGCTCTGAGCCGTCACAGAGTTTCTCACTCTGGTGCTAATGACGGCTCAGAGCCGTCATGAGCACTCTCCCACCTTGAGGGAGATCTGGGGGCTCCTTACTGCTCCTACCCCGGCGATCGTGCCTGTAGAGTGACAGGCATCGCTGGGGCTTCACGTGATGCGCGGTGACGTCACGCGCAATTACGTGATGACGTCACCGCGCAACTTTATTTATACTTAACAATGTTAAGTATAGGAGGAGGGGGCATGCTGCTTAGAAGCCTGTATCTCAGGCATCTAAGCAGCTACAGACCCCCAAGACCCACTGTTGGAAAGGTAATCGCTTAACCTTTCCAACAGTGTAAGTCTCGGGGGTCTATAAAAAAAAATAGAAAAGTTAAAAAAAATGCTTTCAAAAATAAAAAAATAAAATATTAGCACCCAGGTGGGAAATGGCTTAGCAGCCAAAGGGTTAAAGGGACAATAAACAAAAAATTGCACATACATGATTTAAATAGAGCATGTAGTTTTAAACAACTTTCCACTTTGATTCTATTCTATAATTTGCTCCCTTCCTTTGTTATCCTTTGTTGAAAAGCAGATCTATTCAGGCTCATGAGCAGCAAATCAATACTGATTGATAACTGCTGATTGTTGGCTACACATATTTTCCTACTGTTATTGGTTCATCCAATGTGTTCAGCTAGCTCACAGTAGTGCATTGTCACTACTTTGATAAAGGATACCAAGAGAATAAAGAAAATTTGAAGAAAGAAGTACATTGAAAAGCTGTTCAAAAAAATATCTGCCCTATCTGAATCATGAAAGATAAATACTTACACGGCTTATACAGAGTAGTTCAGAAACCTGTGCCTGGCTACCATGTTTTTTTTTTTCTTTAATTTTTAAATAAAGCTTTGCTAGATGATGACCTTGATAAATGAGTCTTAAATGGCACAGTGCAGAGGCTTAGTAGGTACCGTAATATATATATATATGTGATTTAGTAGGTACCGTAATATATATATATATATATGTGATTTAGTAGGTACCGTAATATATATATATGTGATTTAGTAGGTACTGTAATATATATATATGTGATTTAGTAGGTACTGTAATATATATATATATGTGATTTAGTAGGTACTATAATATATATATATGATTTAGTAGGTACTGTAATATATATATATGTGATTTAGTAGGTACTGTAATATATATATATGATTTAGTAGGTACCGTTTTATATATATATATGTGATTTAGTAGGTACTGTAATATATATATATATATATATATATATATATATATATATATATATGATTTAGTAGGTACCGTTATATATAGCTCCCACTAGTGTAGGATATGTGCGTATTCTTTTTCAACAAGGGATACCAAGAGAATGAAGCACATTTGAAAATAGAAGTGAATTCAAAAGTGTCTAAAAATTACTTGCTCTATCTGAATCATGCAAGTTTAATTTTGTCTTTCCTATCCCTTTAAGTTATAGGGGCCGATTTAACAATGTGCAGGCGGACATGAGCCACTGTAGCGGATCTTGCCTGCCGCACATCCATAAATTCCAACAGCATACGCTGTCTGCATTTATCATTGCACAAGCAGTACTAGAGAAATGCTTCTGCAATGACAGCCCCTGCACATTCGCTACCAATCGGCTGCTAGCAAGGGGTGTCAATCAACCCGATCGTATCTGATCATGCTGATTGCTGTTCGCCGCCTCAGATGTTGCGGACGAGTTAAGGAGCAGCGGTCTTAAGACCGCTTCTTTTTAACTTACATTTCCAATGAACCTGAAGGATCGCGCAGAAACAGCTGCATTCACAGCTTGTTAAATTGGCCCCATAGTGTGGCTGTCTGTCATTATCAGTTATTTCATAAATTATAACTAAATATTACTATTATTAAAATAAATATATAGAAAGTATATGCAATTTTAAACAACTTTCTAATTTACTTCTATTTTCTAATTTGCTTCATTCTCTTGATATTATTTGCTGAAAAGCATATCTAGAAAGGCTCATTAGCTGCTGATTGGTGACTGCACATAGATGCCTTGTGTGATTGGCTCACCCATGTGCATTGCTATTTCTTCAACAAAGGATATATAAAAAATTAAGCAAATTAGATAATAGAAGTAAATTGGAATGTTGTTTAAAATTTTATTCTCTACTTGAATTATGAAAGAATTTTTTTTGGTTTAGTGTCCCTTTAAACACTGTATGCAAATAAAGCATAGTCTTTTTTTTTCTAATACAAACATATTCACTTTACCTCAAGTTCCACATCTATTTGTCTTACTATGTCTGATCTATCTATCATCTGTCTGTCCATCATCTATCTGTCTAGCTATCATATATCTTTCTATTTGTATATCTATCAATTTATCTATCATCTATCTATCTATATATCTACCTGTATATATATATCTCTATCATCTATCTATCTATCTATCTATCTATCTATCATCTATCATCTATCTGTCTGTCTTTCTATTTTTGAGTCTATCATCTGTCTGTCTGTCTGTCTAGCTATCATATATCCATCTATTTTTATATCTATTTATCTATCATCTATCTATCTATCTGTATATCTATTGTCTATCTATATGTGTATCTATCTCTTTCTCTCTATCATCTATCTACCTATCATATGTTTGTCTATCTCTCTATCTATTTATCTATCTGTCTATCTACCATCAATCTGTCTGTCTATCATATATCTATCTATCTGTATATCTATCTATCTGTTTGTCTATCTCTGTCTATCTATCTATATATATATCTATCTATCTGTATGCCTATCTATCTACAGGAGAGTTTAAATGCAGAATGCTTCCATGTATTGACCACTTGCTGATCTGCCATACAGTGTATAACATTAGCATTGTGTGTAAAAATAATTCAACTTTGCTTATAGTTTTTGTCATAGGGCTCCATGTACGAAGCAGCGAAAGCTGCTCCGGAGCCTTTGCGGGGCAGGTTCGCATATGCGAGCCTGCTTCCCGCAATGTAAGAAGCATGCTTCCTCCCACAATGTAAGAAGACTGCTGCTTCCTACACCCTACGCCACCTCTTAGGTGGCGAGGCAAAATCACTGAGAGCACGCTCGCTCTCTGTGATTGACAGCCCCTTCAGTCGCGTGATTGGTCGCGCGATTGAAGGGGCGGGCATTACACACTCTGATGAGTGTGTAATGATACATACGGGCAAGCGGATCAACAGATCCGCTGCCCGTGTGTAGCGAAGGTGGGCGGACAGCTTCGCGAGTTGAGAAGCTGTCCGCCATTTAGTACATGGAGCCCATAGAATTGGTTACATCATATAGTGAGAAATGTTTATCATATAATGAAATCCATATTCTTTATAATGAAATCCATATTCTATAGTGAAATCCATATTCTATAGTGAAATCCATATACTATATACTGAAACTGATATGGAGTGAAAATTGTACTTTCATATACTGAAACTGATATGGAATGAAAATTGTACTTTCATATACTGAAACTGATATGGAGTGAAAATTGTACTTTCATATACTGAAACTGATATGGAGTGAAAATTGTACTTTCATATACTGAAACTGATATGGAATGAAAATTGTACTTTCATATACTGAAACTGATATGGAATGAAAATTGTACTTTCATATACTGAAACTGATATGGAATGAAAATTGTACTTTCATATACTGAAACTGATATGGAATGAAAATTGTACTTTCATATACTGAAACTGATATGGAATGAAAATTGTACTTTCATATACTGAAACTGATATGGAATGAAAATTGTACTTTCATATACTGAAACTGATATGGAATGAAAATTGTACTTTCATATACTGAAACTGATATGGAATGAAAATTGTACTTTCATATACTGAAACTGATATGGAATGAAAATTGTACTTTCATATACTGAAACTGATATGGAATGAAAATTGTACTTTCATATACTGAAACTGATATGGAATGAAAATTGTACTTTCATATACTGAAATTAGTCATCAGTCACATGACCCTGACCTTGCCCTGACCATGGCTCCTTCATTCTACTTTTGCAGTTAAAGGAAGCAGTCCTAGGTGAGTACAATCATGACTATCCTGTGTTCTCAGCTAGAATAGAGAGAGACCCCCAGACAATACAGGCCCTGATCAGACATGCACAACAGCCTCCAGACATAAAGATACATGTCAGGTTTACTCTGAGGTGGGGGGGACAAATTGTAATCCTTGCTTCTTTCAAGGTAGCCATGAGTTTTAACATATGCATCATTATCATCTATCTGTATATCTATTTAGCTAACATATATCTATCTATCTATACAGTATATATCTATATAATATCTATCTATCTATCTACAGGAGAGTTTAAATGCAGAATGCTTCCATGTATTGCCCACTTGCTGATCTGCCATACAGTGTATAACATTAGCAAGTTTGGGATTATAAAAGTGTTTAAAAAAACTTGCTTAAAGGGACAATAAAGTAAAAATGACACATACATGATTTAAATAGAGCATGTAGTTTTAAACAACTTTCCACTTTGATTCTATTATATCATTTTCTCCCTTCTCTTGTTATCCTTTGTTGAAAAGCAGATCTAGGCAGGCAGCAAAGCAATACTGATTGATAGCTGCTGATTGGTGGCTACACATATTTTCCTACTGTCATTGGTTCATCCAATGTGTTCAGCTAGCTCACACTAGTGCATTGTCACTCCTTTGATAAAGGATACCAAGAGAATAAAGAAAATTTGAAAAAAAGAAGTGCATTGGAAAGCTGTTCAAAAAATATCTGCCCTATCTGAATCATTAAATATTCCTATTATTAAAATAAGAGACTTAAATTATATGGCTTTATTTATATCAAATTAAAGGGACATGAAACCCAAAAAAAATTTATTTCATGATACAGAAAGAGTATGCAATTTTAAACAACTTTCTAATTTACTTCTATTTTCTAATTTGCTTCATTATCTTGATATTATTTGCTGAAAAGCATATCTAGAAAGGCTCATTAGCTGCTTATTGGTGACTGCACATAGATGCCTCGTGTGATTGGCTCACCCATGTGCATTGCTATTTCCATAACAAAGGATATATAAAAAAAAATAAGTAAATTAGATAATAGAAGTAAATTGGAATGTTGTTTAAAATTTTATTCTCTACTTGAGTTATGAAATAACATTTTTTGGTTTAGTTTCCCTTTAAACACTGTATGCAAATAAAGCATAGTCTTTTTTTTTTTCTAATACAAACATATTCACTTTACCTCAAGTTCCACATCTATTTGTCTTACTATGTCTGATCTATCTATCATCTGTCTGTCCATCATCTATCTGTCTAGCTATCATATATCTATCTATTTGTATATCTATCAATTTATCTATCATCTCTCTATCATCTATCTGTCTGTCTTTCTATTTTTGAGTCTATCATCTGTCTGTCTGTCTAGCTATCATATATCCATCTATTTTTATATCTATCTATTTATCTATCTATCATCTATCTATCTGTATATCTATCTATTGTCTATCTATATGTATATCTATCTCTTTCTCTCTATCATCTATCTATCTACCTATCATCTGTTTGTCTATCTCTCTATCTATCTATCTATCTATCTATCTATCTATCATCAATCTGTCTGTCTATCATATATCTATCTATAAGTAAATCTATCTATTATCTATCTGTATATCTATCTATCTGTTTGTCTATCTCTGTCTATCTATCTATCTATCTATCTATCTATCTATCTGTATGTCTATCTATCTACAGGAGAGTTTAAATACAGAATGCTTCCATGTATTGCCCACTTGCTGATCTGCCATACAGTGTATAACATTAGCAAGTTTGGGATTATAAAAGTGTGTAAAAAAACTTGCTTAAAGGGACAATAAAGTAAAAATGACAATGATTTAAATAGAGCATGTAGTTTTAAACAACTTTCCAGTTTGATTCTATTATATAATTTGCCCCTTCCCTTGGTATCCTTTGTTGAAAAGCAAATGTAGGCAGGCTCAGGAGCAGCAAAGCAATACTGATTGATAGCTGCTGATTGGTGGCTACACATATATTCCTCTTGTTCAGCTAGCTCACAGTAGTGCATTGTCACTACTTTGATAAAGGATACCAAGAGAATAAAGAAAATTTGAAGAAAGAAGTACATTGAAAAGCTGTTCAAAAAATATCTGCCCTATCTGAATCATGAAAGATAAATCCTTACACGGCTTATACAGAGTAGTTCAGAAACCTGTGCCTGGCTACCATGTTTTTTTTTTTCTTTAATTCTTAAATAAAGCTTTGCTAGATGATGACCTTGATAAATGAGTCTTACATGGCACAGTGCAGAGGTTTAGTAGGTACCGTAATATATATATATGTGATTTAGTAGGTACCGTAATATATATATATATATATGTGATTTAGTAGGTACCGTAATATATATATATATGATTTAGTAGGTACCGTAATATATATATATGATTTAGTAGGTACTGTAATATATATATATGTGATTTAGTAGGTACTGTAATATATATATATGTGATTTAGTAGGTACTATAATATATATATATGTGATTTAGTAGGTACTGTAATATATATATATATGATTTAGTAGGTACCGTAATATATATATATATGATTTAGTAGGTACCGTAATATATATATATATGTGATTTAGTAGGTACCGTAATATATATATATGTGATTTAGTAGGTACCGTAATATATATATATATGTGATTTAGTAGGTACCGTAATATATATATATATGTGATTTAGTAGGTACCGTAATATATATATATATATGTGATTTAGTAGGTACTGTAATATATATATATGTGATTTAGTAGGTACCGTAATATATATAAATATGTGATTTAGTAGGTACCGTAATATATATATATGTGATTTAGTAGGTACCGTAATATATATATATATATATATGTGATTTAGTAGGTACTGTAATATATATATATGATCTAGTAGGTACTGTAATATATATATATATGTGATTTAGTAGGTACCGTAATATATATATGTGATTTAGTAGGTACTGTAATATATATATATGTGATTTAGTAGGTACCGTAATATATATATATATATATATATGTGATTTAGTAGGTACTGTAATATATATATATATATGTGATTTAGTAGGTACCGTAATATATTTATATATGTGATTTAGTAGGTACCGTAATATATATATATATGTGATTTAGTAGGTACCGTAATATATATATATGTGATTTAGTAGGTACCGTAATATATATATGTGATTTAGTAGGTACTGTAATATATATATATGTGATTTAGTAGGTACCGTAATATATATATATATGTGATTTAGTAGGTACTGTAATATATATATATGTGATTTAGTAGGTACTGTAATATATATATATATGTGATTTAGTAGGTACTGTAATATATATATATGTGATTTAGTAGGTACTGTAATATATATATATATATATGTGATTTAGTAGGTACTGTAATATATATATATGTGATTTAGTAGGTACTGTAATATATATATATATATATGTGATTTAGTAGGTACTGTAATATATATATATATGTGATTTAGTAGGTACTGTAATATATATATATATGTGATTTAGTAGGTACTGTAATATATATATATATGTGATTTAGTAGGTACTGTAATATATATATATGTGATTTAGTAGGTACTGTAATATATATATATATATATATATATGTGATTTAGTAGGTACTGTAATATATATATATATGTGATTTAGTAGGTACTGTAATATATATATATATATATGTGATTTAGTAGGTACTGTAATATATATATATATATATGTGATTTAGTAGGTACTGTAATATATATATGTGATTTAGTAGGTACTGTAATATATATATATATGTGATTTAGTAGGTACCGTAATATATATATATATGTGATTTAGTAGGTACTGTAATATATATATGTGATTTAGTAGGTACCGTAATATATATATATATGTGATTTAGTAGGTACTGTAATATATATATATATATATATGTGATTTAGTAGGTACTGTAATATATATATATGTGATTTAGTAGGTACCGTAATATATATATATATGTGATTTAGTAGGTACTGTAATATATATATATATATGTGATTTAGTAGGTACTGTAATATATATATATATGTGATTTAGTAGGTACTGTAATATATATATATATATGTGATTTAGTAGGTACCGTAATATATATATATATATATATATATATATATATATATATGTGATTTAGTAGGTACTGTAATATATATATATGTGATTTAGTAGGTACCGTAATATATATATGATTTAGTAGGTACTGTAATATATATATATATATATGTGATTTAGTAGGTACCGTAATATATATATATATGTGATTTAGTAGGTACTGTAATATATATATATGTGATTTAGTAGGTACTGTAATATATATATATATGTGATTTAGTAGGTACTGTAATATATATATATGTGATTTAGTAGGTACTGTAATATATATATATGTGATTTAGTAGGTACTGTAATATATATATATATATGTGATTTAGTAGGTACTGTAATATATATATATGTGATTTAGTAGGTACTGTAATATATATATATATATGTGATTTAGTAGGTACTGTAATATATATATATGTGATTTAGTAGGTACTGTAATATATATATATATGTGATTTAGTAGGTACTGTAATATATATATATATGTGATTTAGTAGGTACTGTAATATATATATATGTGATTTAGTAGGTACTGTAATATATATATATATATATATATATATATATATATATGTGTGTGATTTAGTAGGTACTGTAATATATATATATGTGATTTAGTAGGTACTGTAATATATATATATGTGATTTAGTAGGTACTGTAATATATATATATATATATGTGATTTAGTAGGTACTGTAATATATATATGTGATTTAGTAGGTACTGTAATATATATATATATGTGATTTAGTAGGTACCGTAATATATATATATATATGTGATTTAGTAGGTACTGTAATATATATATGTGATTTAGTAGGTACCGTAATATATATATATATGTGATTTAGTAGGTACTGTAATATATATATATATATATGTGATTTAGTAGGTACTGTAATATATATATATGTGATTTAGTAGGTACCGTAATATATATATATATGTGATTTAGTAGGTACTGTAATATATATATATATGTGATTTAGTAGGTACTGTAATATATATATATATGTGATTTAGTAGGTACTGTAATATATATATATATATGTGATTTAGTAGGTACCGTAATATATATATATATATATATATATGTGATTTAGTAGGTACTGTAATATATATATATGTGATTTAGTAGGTACTGTAATATATATATATGATTTAGTAGGTACTGTAATATATATATATATGTGATTTAGTAGGTACCGTAATATATATATATGTGATTTAGTAGGTACTGTAATATATATATATGTGATTTAGTAGGTACCGTAATATATATATGTGATTTAGTAGGTACTGTAATATATATATATATGTGATTTAGTAGGTACCGTAATATATATATATGTGATTTAGTAGGTACTGTAATATATATATATGTGATTTAGTAGGTACCGTAATATATATATATGTGATTTAGTAGGTACTGTTATATATATATATGATTTAGTAGGTACTGTAATATATATATATATATGTGATTTAGTAGGTACTGTAATATATATATATGATTTAGTAGGTACCGTAATATATATATATGTGATTTAGTAGGTACCGTAATATATATATATATATATGATTTAGTAGGTACTGTAATATATATATATATGTGATTTAGTAGGTACTGTAATATATATATATGTGATTTAGTAGGTACCGTAATATATATATATGTGATTTAGTAGGTACCGTAATATATATATGTGATTTAGTAGGTACCGTAATATATATATATATGTGATTTAGTAGGTACCGTAATATATATATATATGTGATTTAGTAGGTACCGAAATATATATATATTATGTGATTTAGTAGGTACTGTAATATATATATATATGTGATTTAGTAGGTACCGTAATATATATATGTGTGTGATTTAGTAGGTACCGTAATATATATATATGTGATTTAGTAGGTACCGTAATATATATATATATATGTGATTTAGTAGGTACTGTAATATATATATATGATTAGTAGGTACTGTAATAATATATATATGTGATTTAGTAGGTACTGTAATATATATATATGGGGATTTAGTAGGTACCGTAATTATATTATATAGTGTATTTAGTAGGTACTGTAATATATATATATAAGTGATTTAGTAGGTACCGTAATATATATATATATGTATTTAGTAGGTACTGCGTAATATATATATATATATGTGAATTAGTATGTACCTGTAATATATTTATATGTATTTAGTATGTAGCCGGTCAACCGGTAATATATATATATATGTGATTTAGTAGGTACCGTAATAAGTATATATGTGATTTAGTAGGTACCTGTAATATATATATATGTGATTTAGTATACCTGTATTATATATATAAGTTATTTAGTAGGTTACCGTATTATATAAATATATGTGATTTAGTAGGTACTTGTAATATATATATATAAGTGATTTAGTAGGTACTGTAATATATATATATATGTATTTAGTAGGTTAGCTTGTAATATATATATAGTGATTTAGTAGGTACCAGTAATATATATATATTGTGATTTAGTAGGTACTGTAATATATATATATATATATGTGATTTAGTAGGTACTGTAATATATATATATGTGATTTAGTAGGTACTGTAATATATATATATATTATATAGTGATTTAGTAGGTACTGTAATATATATATATATGTTTAGTAGGTACGTAATATATATATATATATATATATATTTATATATATATATATATATATATATATATATATGTGATTTAGTAGGTACGTAATATATATATGTGATTTAGTAGGTACTGTAATATATATATATATATGTGATTTAGTAGGTACTGTAATATATATATATGTGATTTAGTAGGTACCGTAATATATATATATATATATATATATATAATATATATATATATATATATGTGATTTAGTAGGTACGTAATATATTATATATGTGATTTAGTAGGTACTGTAATATATATATATGTGATTTTAGTAGGTACTGTAATAGAATATATATATATGTGATTTAGTAGGTACTGTAATATATATATGTGATTTAGTAGGTACTGTAATATATATATATATTGATTTAGTAGGTACCGTAATATATATATATATATGTGATTTAGTAGGTACTGTAATATATATATGTGATTTAGTAGGTACCTGTAATATATATATATGTGATTTAGTAGGTACTGTAATATATATATATATATATATGTGATTTAGTAGGTACTGTATATATTATATATGTGATTTAGTAGGTACCGTAATATATATATATATGTGATTTAGTAGGTACGTAATATATATATATATGTGATTTAGTAGGTACTGTAATATATATATATATATGTGATTTAGTAGGTACTGTAATATATATATATATGTGATTTAGTAGGTACCGTAATATATATATATATATATATATATGTGATTTAGTAGGTACTGTAATATATATATATGTGATTTAGTAGGTACTGTAAATATATATATGATTTAGTAGGTACTGTATAATATATATATATGTGATTTAGTAGGTACCGTAATATATATATATGTGATTTAGTAGGTACTGTAATATATATATGTGATTTAGTAGGTACCGTAATATATATATGTGATTTAGTAGGTACTGTATATATATATATGTGTGATTTAGTAGGTACCGTAATATATATATATGTGATTTAGAGGTACTGTAATATATATATATGTGATTTAGTAGGTACCGTAATATATATATATGTGATTTAGTAGGTACTGTTAATATATATATATGATTTAGTAGGTACTGTATATATATATATATATGTGATTTAGTAGGTACTGTAATATATATATATGATTTAGTAGGTACCGTAATATATATATATGTGATTTAGTAGGTACCGTAATATATATATATATATATGATTTAGTAGGTACTGTAATATATATATATGTGATTTAGTAGGTACCGTATATATATATTAGATTTAGTAGTACCGTAATTATATATATATGTGATTTAGTAGGTACTGTAATATATATATATGTGATTTAGTAGGTACCGTAATATATATATATATGTGATTTAGTAGGTACTGTGAATATATATAAGTGATTTAGTAGGTACTCGTAATATATATATAGATGGGATATAGTAGGTACTGTAAATATATATATAAGTGATTTTAGTAAGCTACCGTAAATATATATATATATGTATTTATAGGTATCTTATATATATATATGTGTGATTTAGTAGGTACGGTAATATATATATATGTGATTTAGTAGGTACTGTAATATATATATATGTGATTTAGTAGGTACAGATATATATTATTATGTTGATTTAGTAACGGTACCGGAATATATATATATTTAGTGATTAGTAGGTACCGCTAATTATATATATATGTGACTTTAGTAGGTACTTGTAATATATATATATATGTGATTTTAGTAGGGACTGTAATATATATATATATGTGGATTTTAGTAGGTACCGTAATGTAATTTATATATATGTGATATGTAGGTACCGTAAGATATAGTATATGTGATAGATTACCTAGTAATAGAAGATACAGATAATTATATCCATAATATATATGACTATGTGCTTTCAGTAGGTACTGTAAATATATATATGTGATTTAGTAGGTACTGATAATATATATAAATATAATATGTGATTTAGTAGGTACCTGTAATATATATATATGTGATTTAGTAGGTACCGTAATATATATATATGTGATTTAGTAGGTACCGTAATATATATATATGATTTAGTGGTACCGTAAATATATTATATATATGTGATTTAGTAGGTACTGTAATATATATATATGTGATTTAGTAGGTACTGTAATATATATATATATATATATGTGATTTAGTAGGTACTGTAATATATATATATGTGATTTAGTAGGTACCGTAATATATATATATGTGATTTAGTAGGTACCGTAATATATATATATGTGATTTAGTAGGTACCGTAATATATATATATATATATATATATATATATATATATATGTGATTTAGTAGGTACTGTAATATATATATATGTGATTTAGTAGGTACCGTTATATATATATGTGATTTAGTAGGTACTGTAATATATATATATGTGATTTAGTAGGTACTGTAATAATATATATATGTGATTTAGTAGGTACCGTAATATATATTATGTGATTTAGTAGGTACCGTAATATATATATATGTGATTTAGTAGGTACGTAATATATATATATGTGATTTAGTAGGTACGTAATATATATATGTGATTTAGTAGGTACTGTAAATATATATATATATATATGTGATTTAGTAGGTACCGTAATATATATATATATGTGATTTAGAAGGTACTGTAATATATATATGTGATTTAGTAGGTACCTGTAATATATATAGTATATGTGCATTTAGCTAGGTGACCTGATAATATAATATATATGTGCATTTAGTAAGGGGTACCTGTAAGGTATAAATATATGTGATTAGATAGGATACCGTAATACCTATATATATGTGATTTAAGTAGGATACCGTAATATATATATATGTGATTTAGTAACGGTACCGTAATCAAATATATATATATATGTGAATTTAGTAGGTACTCGTAACTATATCTATATATGTGATTTAGTAGGTACTGTAATATATATATATATGTGATTAGTATGTACCTGTAATATATATATATGTGATTTAGTAGGGTACCTCAATATATATATATATGATTAGTAGGTCCGTATATATATATATATGTGATTTAGTAGGTACTGTAATATATATTTAATGTGATTTAGTAGGTACCGTAATATATATATATATGATTTAGTAGGTACCGTAATATATATATATGATTTAGTAGGTCTGTAATATATATATATGTGATTTAGTAGGTACTGTAATATTATATATGTGATTTAGTAGGTACTGTAATATATATATATGATTTAGTAGGTACCGTAATTATATTATGATTTAGTAGGTACCGTAATATATATATATGTGATTTAGTAGGTACCCGTAATATATATATATGTGATTTAGTAGGTACTGTAATATATATATATGATGATTTTAGTATGTACTGTAATATATATATATGTGATTTAGTAGGTACTGTAATATATATATATGTGATTTAGTAGGTACTGTAATATATATATATGTGATTTAGTAGGTACTGTAATTATATATATGTGATTTAGTAGGTACTGTAATATA